>NC_092503.1:138840317-139065317 GCF_047511675.1 Marmota flaviventris
TATTCCTGAAGAGATATTGAATATCTGCATTTTACGTGTTTGCAAGGCTTTTTTAAAAAAATAAATAAATAAAGTTCCGTTCTCGCTATGGCGGTAAGTTGTCAAAGGCCTCTGTGGAGGTGTGTTCTGACGGGAGGGACCACAGGGTTCTTAGCGGCAGACATCTCCTATGTGCATAGAATCCCAGTCAACACCCAGAGTCGCCCCTTAACCACAAGGTAGCACAACCCCTGACAAAGCCTTCTGCACTCCCAGATGGAGGAGGCCCGTGCATCAGCCCGGCAGCGGCATTGAACATGACGTTCCCATCCGATGAGTCCATTGATAGGAGAAAGTTAATTTAATTCGACTGGACCATACATCAATGCCATTGATGTGGTGACAGAATGTGCCATGATGAAAACCGCACTGCAAGGATGAATGAGGCGTCCTGCCAACCCTCAGGAGTTGTCTGCAGAAGGAGATAAAGCTGGTGTGTGTGGAAGATACAAGGTGTAAAATGGCAAGAGCCATAGGAGTGGCCCAGAGGGCTGCGGGACTCAGAGGAAGGACAGATGATGAAAGGGAGGTTTTAAGGAGGCGGCGGCTTGATCCTTGAGGGATTAATAACATACAATGGACAGAGGGACCAGGTAATGGATGACTCTGAATGGCAGATGGTGGGATTTGGCTGTACCTAATAGGACTTGAGAAGGAATGCCCGTGTGCCACAGCTATCCCACCATCCACCTACCCACTACACAAAGCCAGGGAAATTCCAATGACTGACTGTGGCTCTCTTTTCTGGCTGAAATACGACCTCAGATTCTAAATGCTTCTTGGAATATAAATGCAAAACCACACAGTATATCGTGGTTACCATGGAAGGGCCCCCTTGGATCTCCCTGTAAGAGAACCTCTGTGGAATTCTCCAGCAGCTGATTGACACCCTCCAGTACTTGCACCTCTGGATCTATTGTGGCATCTACACCTGAATGTTCCCCGCAGATGATGGACCATGGCTGTGGTGCTAGAATGGGGCCAGTCTTGCCTTCTGGAAAATCCCTCCTAGGTACAGCTTTGGACTAAGGGTTCCCCGTCTGTCTGGCAGAGGCTTGCTTGGGACGGCTGTGAGGCTGCCCAGTCCTCCTTCCCTTCCTGCCTCCCTCCCTGCCACACTTTGACCTTTCACATCTACCTTCCCACCTAAACCTCTTGCACCGTGAACTCTAGAGGATACAAGTTTATTGCAGGTTGATTAAGCTGTATTGAAGTCACCAACTTTTTGCCATCCTATTCTTGAAAATGGGAAACCACGGGTAATTGTGAGGAGGGGGCTGGCTTGCTTAGCCTCATCTAGCAGCAGCGTGTGCAGAATTCATTCACCCAGAGAGACCAGCCGGGGGCTGTCACAGTAACTCAGATGCTAAAGGCTTGGACGAGGGCAGCAGGAGTGGGAATAAAGCAGGGTTGGTACAAGTGACACTGTCACATTTATCTCAGCTGATGGTCCTTGTCACTTCCATCTCTCCTATCAACACGGAAATCAAGGACAAATAGTAGGGTTTGAGGGGAAGAGCACTGAGGAGGAAGTCAGGAAGCCTGGGCTGGGCTCCAGCACTAGCTAGCTCTGCACCTCAGGAAATGACTGCGACTCTCTGACTGCACTTTCTGTCTCCTGGAAATGGATAGGGTGGATAGGACAAGCTGACCTTGATATCCACTCCTGTTCCAGCATGCACCTGCTTTTGACTTACAGCATAATGCACATAGCATAAAACTTGCCATCTTAAAATTTTGCATCTCTAATTGTACCTTTCAGGGGCATTTAGTACATTGACAAGGTCATGCAACCGTCACCACCACCTCCAGAACCTTTCTGTCTTCCCAAACTGAAGCTCTGGACCCATTAAACACTAACTGACCCCCATCCCCATCCCCCATGGTCTCCCCCCTCCCCAGACCTTGCCAACCATAATTTTATTTTCTGTCCCTATGAATTTGGCTGCTCTAGGTGCCTCATGTGACTGGAATCATACACGACTTGTCCCTCTGGGTCTGGCTTATATCCCTTAGCACAATGTCCTCAAGATTCATCCATGATGTCCCAGGCGTCAGAATCTCCTTCCTTGTCAGGCTGGATAATATTCTGTTGTATGTATAACGGGCTTTGTTTACCCATTCATCTGTTGATGGACAGACATGTGGGTTGCTTCCACACTGTCGCTACTGTGAATCATGCCACCATAACAGGTTGGATTGTGGGATCATATGGTAACTTGCTCTGTCTTTAAAGCAGTGCCTTCCTGCATTTTTGCACAGAGTACCCATGACAGCCATTGTGAGTGAATTCAGGAATTGGTAATGGTCCAGAACTGGCCAATGTACCATGGTCTATTTTACAGATTCAACCAAGTTTGGCATTTCTGTGCCATACTGTATCCTTATTTGTTGTAATATAAAAATGGTGTTTTAAACTACATTCCCGTTAAAGGAGACTTTTACCCCCACAGAGTTCAGGAACAAGAACCCGGTTGGTCCTCGGACACCCCTGACTCCTCTGTGATGGTAGAACCCAGTCTCTCTGCACACAGAGCTGGGTTAGCTTTAGAATCCTGTGGAACTCTAACACTCTCTGACTCCAAGTATCACCCCCACCCCCCCCCCACCCCCCGCAGGGGGATCTCCATTTTAAAGAAAGATGAAGTGAGAGAAGGACTCTTATGCCTGAGCCGGGAGGAATGAGCCACCAGCAATGGGAATTTCAGGCATTTGCGTGTGTGCAAATAGAGGCTAGAAAGAGGGCAGGACATTTCTGGAACTGAAATGTCGCGGAGGCACCGCCCCCCGTGGGTCTGGCCCGGGGCAGTGTTATATTAAGGGAGGCTGAGCCCTCCCTGGGCTGGCTTCCCAGCTTCTGTAGCGACGGAGAGTTCTGGAAGGTTGGCCAGGCTGTTATTCATCCATATGTTACCATAACAGAGGAGGAGCCAGCACTGGGGCAGGGATTCCACGGAGAGTCCGTGAAGACGCTGTGTCCACTCATGTGGGTTTTGTGTTGTCTGGATTCTCCTTTGGGACTGCTTGTGGGCAGAGTGGAGAGATATGTGGCAAAGGTACTGTCACGGGCCGCGAAGAGTGTTTTTATGACTTGGTAAGCACCATGCTAGGAGAGGTCCTAAGATGACACTGTGACTATCCACGTGGCCAACTCGAGGTTTTATCCAAGGAAACAGGAGCGAAAGGCTGTTGGAAGTCAACTTGGCCAATATGGCAGCTACCAGTTCCCTCCTGGCCAAGCCTCGGGTCACAGTCGGCTAAGGCCTGGTTTGCCTTTTCCTGTTCTCGATCTCCCCTGACCCTCTGAAGGGGAAGTTTCACAGGTAGGGGGGGGGGGGGAGTCCAAGAGGAAGTGAAGGCAGACAGGAAAGCTTAGAAAATCCTCTCCAACGGAGTAAGCAGTCCTGAGATGAGTGAACGGTCCCTTTCACATGAACATACTCCCTCGAGCGAGAAGAATGGGACGGAAATACAAATACATGTTAATATCAATGTCACATTCCACGACTTCCACAGCTCCCTCGAATGTGAGGAGGATCCAAATGTCGCCCTTACACAAGGCCTGGCCGCAAGTGCTCTCGAGCTAGGGATTCCCCTCCCAGGTCCCTCCTCATAGCTGAAGGATTTACTACCCCAGCTGCTGCAAGTGTCGCCAGCAGACAGCCTTCAGCTGCCAACTCACTTCCAGAAATACAGCTGAGGAGCGCTGTTTGGCCCAAGGTCACGACCCTTTCCAGAAGCAGGAGGATGGCAGGAGCCCAAGAATTCAGGGTAACCATGGGCGGCCGTGGGAGTGCAGTCAAGGCAGAGGCTGGGCCCCAGGCTCTCTGGTCCCAGGACACTTCCTATGAAGCCAGGAAAGGCATTGGGACAGGAACCTGTCCGTGTTGGTTAAAGTTCTCCAGAGAAGCAGCACCAACAGGACACACGTAGGTAGAGAGCTAGATGAGCAGGGGTTTATAATGGGAGCTGGTTCTCGCATTTACAGAAGCGGAAAAGTCCCACGGCAGGTCCACACCTGGATGTTTGGGGGGGGGTAGGGGAGAAAAGTTGCATATTTTTTATTTCAATGATAAAGCATCACTGTCTTATTGAATAGAAAAAGAGAGGTGGTTGGTGTTTGAAACCTCACCCACATTTACTCAAGGAGGTGGAGTTGATGGACAGCCAATCACCCCCTTAGCTTTCGACTTCAAGATGAGATCACCTGTTGGTTCATCCTCAAGATCACGGTATACAGAATATAGGAATTTTTTTTTTCCCCCAGAATGAAAGAGGTCATTTTTCTTTTTGCAAGTTTATGCATCGCCTCTTATTTAAACTGTGTGTATTGTGCTGGTTTCTGCCTTGACCCACTCCATGACCAGCTGTCTGCCGCCCACACCAGAGCATTCAGCACTGCTACCAGGGCCCCTGCAGACCTGGACCTCAGGGTGCGCCTCAGTGGCATCACTTTGTCCCCAGTGGCAAGGACGTTAGAAAGGGGCCAGAATAAAGGGCTCTGACAGAGGGTGCAGTGCGTCATCAGAAAGGACAAACCATCCGTTTACAGTTAGCTCATGGCTTTCTTCCACACCACTTGCTGTAGGGGAGCTCATGCAGGGGGAAGTTGATTCAGGCTGGGGGGTTGGCAGGGTGAACGCAGCGGGACAGGACGGGGGACAGATAAGGTTGAAAGGGTCCAGAGACCCCAGATATGAAAGGAATGGTTATGTCAGAACGAAAGTGCCTGGTTTAGTGAGGAGGAAGTGGGGCGGGGGGTGGAGAAGCACTTGGGGGTCACAGCTTCCAATTGTCAGGGTTTGGCTACCCCAGATCAGAGAGGCAAATTTCACAGATGAAGTAATGAGTTTTTTTAAGATGAAAAGTCAGCACATCGATATGTGCTTACGTTTACTCTTTGAGGCGTGTTCCACAAACGCCAACCTGTCTTTTCTGAGCTTTGGCGAAGTGCTGTTCATGTGAGTCCATCCCCAGGTCTGCTTGGAACCCACAGGGCCAAGCCAAAGTCTCATCGGCAGTGATGTTACTGGAGAGCAAATCCTTTTGCTGATGTCCAAACCAGAGCTTCATCTGGATGAGATCCCAGCTCTGATAAAGGCCAGCGGCAGGACAGTTCAAGGACAGGGCAGCCTCTCCTGGCCAACGGGAGCTTGCAGGCCTGTGTCCTTATCATCAGCAGGCCTCCCCTGGCGGGGGAGGGTGGAGGCAGGGCACCCTCTGGGGACCTGCCCTAATTATAGGCCGAGAGAGGGCAAAGTCAGGTCAATTTTGCATTGTGTTCTCTGGGACTCTGAAAATGCTGAGTCACCCTGGGTGCAGGGCCAGAGGAGGGACCCACTGCCGCAAGCCAGTAGCAGCTGCCTGCTGAGAAAGTGTACCGGGAAGCCACTTCTGCTGACAGGAATGCGTGGGCGTGGGATGGGCCGGCTCTAAACCTCTGCCTTAGTCACAGGGGTCACCCGGTCAGCTGCAGCCTGCCGGGGAGGAGTGTCAAGGCCAGCTAGGTGGCAATCTGGGGGTGGAGGAGAGAGAAGGGAAGGAACATGCCTGTGTTTCTGATTTCCTCCTCAGCAAAAGGGAACGTCAGCTTAGCCCTGCCCTTTCTCTTTATTCTTGAATATTCTAGCACCCCCACCACCAACAACAAATGATTTTGTTGTCATAGGCTTCAATCTTTATGGGGCCTTGTTACAAGACAACATTCCAGCCTCTAGCCTGGCATGGGGGCCTCCCAGGTGCCCACCCAGGAATGCATTACGTGCTGGTAGGGCCATGGCTTGGGACAGAGCCCTTTGAGACGGATGGTCTTGGTTCCTCTTTCCCAGGACAGTCCTCTGCCGCTCCGTGGGCCAGCCCTTCTTCCTGCCAGCTGGCCCCCTCGGGCGCACCATGTCCCAGGTCCAGGCTCAAAGTGCAACTAACGTCCCTTTTCCTTGACTCTTCCCAGACTGCCGGGCCTCTGCAGTCTCTTTCCATTCAGAGTCTTTCAGTGGAACTCAACAAAACCAAGGGGAAAGAATGGAGACCTGCTGTTCTGGACTCAGTTCTAGAAAATTCTCGGACTAGCTGTTAAGATCTTAGACAAGATCCCAAACTTCTTTGCCCTTGGACTTCTTCTTCTGTAACGATGGTCTCAGGTTCATGGGAGAAAGCAGATACCTGAGTGATGGGTGCAAAGTAATGACTCAATATTAGGAGCACCCCTTCTGCTCACCCCCCTGTTCATTTTTATCATTCCCTTAGCATCTATTATATATATATGTGGTTTCCTGGGTTTTTGTTTGTTTGTTTTGTTTTGTTGAGATAAGGCCTCACTGTGTTGCCCAGGTGGGCTTTGAATTTCTGGGCTCCAGCCATGCTCCTGCCTCAGCCTCCCGAGTAACCAGAGCTAAAGGTGCATATCTCTGCTCCTAACCTTTATATATGCAATCATCCCTTAGCACCCTCAGGTTCTGATTCATAGAGTCAACAAACTATGGCTTGAAAGTATCCCGAAAATAAAACTGCATTTGTATTGAACACACAAAGGCATTTTTTGGTTATCAATTATTCCCTAAGCAATACAGTATAACAGCTAGTGAACATACCGTTGATGTTGTATTAGATATTAAAAGCATTCTAGAGAAGATTTAATGTACACAGAAGGATGTACACAGGTTCTCTGTAAATTCTATACCATTTTATATAAGGGACTTGAGCATCCACAGGTTTTGGTATCCCTGTGGGTCTTGGAACCAGTTGCCAGAGATACTGAGAGATAAATACACACGGACACACACACACATATGTATACATACATATATATGTTTATAATTGTTTCTTTATGCAAGTATCCAGACTCCTTCACTAAACTGTATATTTTTTCATTCATTTTTTGAAAGACTTCTTTGTGGATGATCTATTATGTTTCAAGCCCTTGAGCCGGGCACTAGGGATTCAGAGAGAAAACGGTACCGTTCCTTACAGGAAACCTTGTTTTGTATTTCATTGTAAAGTTACCATAAATATATTTTTTTATAGATGGTTAGAGTAAAAATAAACAAAATACCTCCCCACATAGAGCTAAGCATAATCGATGCCAAATAAATACTTGTGGAATCCTTTGCTTTGGAGTTTGGGGTAAAAACTGTAAAATGCCTTCATGATATTAATTCATTTCTGAGCTTAACATATTCCACATGTGACCAAAGGGAAAAGCCTAGGCCTTCAAAACAGAATTGCTTGGAACTGACTGCTCATGACCTAGAAGGCTTGCCAGGGGCTTCCTTTAAATGCCACCAGCCTCAGAGGGCTGTGTGTGTGTGTGAGTGTGTGTGTGTGTAAGCACACATGAGTGTGTCCCATGTGATGCCGAGAAGGCTCTAATAATCCCCTCAAAGGCACAAATCCATCAAAAACCAATCGACTACAGCTCTGGGATTCTAATGTACATCAATGAGGAGATAAGATTCAACATATAAAAATTTGAATCACATGCAAAATTGAAGCCACAAGTCCTCATCTATAGTGGGGTACCTCAAACTGCTCAACCCCCTATTTCTGAACACTTACCATTGCATCATACATTTCCTGTCCTTTAAAGTGTCTAATCGCTTTCTGCAAAAAAGATCCAGTAGCCAAAATCATGCCCTTCTTCCTTCATCCCTCAGATCCCACATTTTTTCCCACTCCCTCAATGGAGTCCCACAGTTCTCTGTCTTCCTGCGTAGATCCTTATGAGGTCTCCCCACAGTGAAACAGTCTGTAGCATTCCCAGCTATCGGGAGTGGCTGAACATCTGTTGGGTAGAATTTGTGGGTCTGGACTCAGGGTTCTACTCCAGGTGTGCCCTGGTGGCTACTCACTCCCACACTCCTGGATCCATACTGATGGCCCTTTGTTCTTTGCTCCACCTGCAGGATGGGCTGTCTCCTGGGGAGCAATTGGAGGCTACTGCATGGGCTTCTAGGGTCTCCAGGACCCTACTCTGTGCAACCATGTGCACAGAGTGCCCTGTGTCACCTATAACTGTCATGTTAACAATAATACTACAATGAAACTTTCCACTTCCGAGGGTTCATAACCTACAGAAGCCTTCCCATATATGGTCTCTCCAGCTACACCTCTGCCATGGGGTTTCCCTGTCCTTCATCCTTCAAGGGTTCCACTGCCCACTGGATGAAGCCCAGGCTCCCCGCCGTGGTGCGCAGGGCTTTCATCAGACGCCCAGCTCTCTCCCTAACCTCCTTTACTGGCTCCCACCCCACTGCCCACTTCAAACGGCTTAGTTTGCAACACACACACACACACACACACACACACACACACATCACCCTTCTCTCCTTCGTTAGGTGTTGGCTCTTGCTCATCCTTAGGCCTACATGTCCTCCTCCATCTTGCCTCACAGTGTCAGTCCCCCCTCCACCGTGGTCGCGTCCCATTCCCACTAAGCTAGGCCTCTTCTCAGAGCTCGTGATGTCCTGTGCATAACCCACTGGTGACAGGGACCGCTCTGTGTGTGTGTGTGTGAGTGTGAAATTGGTCATTTTGGACATTTTTAAGGGTGCGGATCAGTGACACGAAGCACGTTCGCATTGTCAGGAAGCCCTCACCACCATCCACCTCCAGACCTGTCTCATTATCCCACGTGTCAGCTCTAAACCCACTGTGTCATTGGGCCAGAGTGGCCACAACAGAAGATCACAGACTGGGCGGCTTCCACAGCAGAGACACCCCTCACAGTTCTGGGGGCTGAAGTCCAGGGTCAAGGTGCTGCCCTGGTTGGTTTCTGTGAGCCCTGGCTTTCTGGTTCGGAGCTGGTCACCTCCTCACCGGGTCCTCACATGACCTTTCTTCTGTGTGGAGGAGGAGATGTGTGTGTGTGAAGTGAGGTGAGCACTCTGGTGTCTTCTTACACAAACTATCATCTTGTATTTGGGCTCACCCTTGTCATCTTTAACCTGAGTTTTTCTCTAAAGGCCTGGTCTTCAAGTATAGTCAAAATGGCGGGGGAAGGCTTCAACATATAATCTTCTTTTGGTAGGGAGGGAGTCACGATTCAGTTCATACACTGATAAAGAATAACTCCTCCTTCCTCCTCCTGGCCCCGTCTCCTGACAGCCATTATTCTACTTTCTACCTCTAGACTTGACCATTCTAGGGTCCCCCACACGAGTGGGACCATACAGAACTTATCCTTTCATGACTGACTTCTTTCACTTAACGTTAGCTTAACTTAGCATTACTAAGTCTTCAAGGTGTCCTCCATGTAGTAGCATGTGACAGAATTTCCTTCCTGTTTAAAGCCGGGTAATATTCCATTGCACGGATAGACCACATTTTGTTTATCTGCACATCCATGCATGAAACTGCTGTGTTTGATCAGTGTCTGTGTCTCTTCCCTGATGTTGGCCGCTGTGATACTTCTCTGCATCTCACCTGCCAAACACAGTGCCCGAAATATTGTAGTCTCAATAAATGTTGAGTGAATGAAAGAGTGAGTCCATCAATTAATGCAGTGGCCATCACAACAGCAGATGAAGAACTCAGTCTTGGGAAGGTAAAGGGGTTTCCCATTATACACCATTGCCTGTTCTACCCTGCTTGTAAGTGTTCTGAGGTAGAAGCCGTTCTGGTTTGTCTGATCTCCCAAACATCACGCCCTATTTTAGACATCAATCACATGGTTTGACTTCTGATGGGAGCAAAACCTCCAGGGGAAGTCACAGTCTTAGAATGATGCAAAATAAGCCAGGAATGTTCTAGTAGGAAAGTCTGCCCTGGATCCATGATGATACAAGATACTAATACAGTGGTCCTTAACCAGGGTGATTTACACCAGGGGACGCTGACAATGTCTGGAGACACTTTGGGTTCTTGTGGCTGTAGGGTAGGTGCTCTTGGCATCTAGCAGGTAGAGGCCAGGGGTGCTGCTAAACATCCTGCAGTGAACCGGACGTTCCCACAGCAAAGAGCAGTCTGGCTCAAAAGTTGGTAGTGCAGAGGCTGAGGAACCCTGTCCTAAAGGAGACTCTGGGAACTAAGAGTCTCCTTTAACAGGTTTGGCTTAACCGTTTGGTAAGTCCTAAAGATCTCGGGATTTTTTTATGACAAATATTAACATAATAGGAAAGTTTTCTTTGCAGTTGCTGTGATACCCTGTATTTGTTGCCTTCAGGGGCGAAATACAAAAATTATATATGTAAATGATGCCAAAACATATGTACACAGAATAATATTGTGTATGCCAAATAATAATGAATGAAAAGGGAGAATGTAAGCTGCCGTGTGTATACTACTGTATCTGTGTTCAAGCATGTTAATGTACATCGACGACGATGGGAAAATTTGAAATAATGTAGTGTATATTCAGTAATGATCTCTGTTCAACCTTTTACTTTTAAAGTGTTTTATGTAATTATCCACTTGGAAATTCAAAAGTCAGGTATATAGCCTTCCTTTAGATAAACAGCAACCATTTATTGAGATTAGATACTCAGCCAACCAGAGAACTGAGTGCTCTTTGGGTATCAGTGCATTAAGTCCTAAACAGGTCAATGAGGCAGGCACTGACTGTGGTGACCGTTTTGCAGATGAGAAACCTGAAGCTTAGGGGCACGGTAATCCACCAAGGCCACAAAGCCAGCAAACGCGGGGGCTGAGATGTCTACCAACTGCCCTGGGTCTGTTCCAGAGCATGGCTACCCCATGCTGCCTGCAGGAGTTGGTGCTCTCATACTGCGACTGGTGTTATCAACTAGTTACACAGAGTTCCCAGTATGACTCACTCAGCAACTAACTGCCCGTATCAGCTGCCCTCTCCCAGGGAACAGAGCAAATAGGACAGATATATAGGTAGATATAGATAGACTTAGTTATATATCTCCTATATATGGTAAGTGTAAGATAGATGATATGTATGTATAATCTATTTGAGATTTATTGCAAGAATTGACTCACATGATTATAGAGACCAAGAAGTCCCATTATCTGCCATTTGCAAGCTGTAGACCCAAGAAAGCCAGTTCTGTGCTTCAGTCTGGGTCTGAAGGCCTGAGAATTGGGGTGGCCGATGGGGAAAGTCCCATTTTGAGTCAAAAGGCCCAAGAACCAGGAGTACCAATGTCCAAGGGAAGGAGGAGAAGGATGCTTCAGCTCAAATAGAAAGGATAACTTTGCCCTTCCTCCCCCTTTTTGTTCTATTTGGGGCCTTGGTGGATTGCATGATGTCAACTCACACTGGTGAGGATGGGTCTTTCTAGTCAGTCTACTGAGGCAGATGCTAATCCCTTCCAGAACACCCTCACAGACACACTGAGAAGTAAAGCTTTACCAGCTCCCTGGGTATCCCTTAGCTCAGTCAAGTTAACACATAAAATTAACCATCACATTTCTTGCTTTCCAATTTGGCAGCTATGCAAATTGTCGGCATTAACTTTTTGTTTTTCCCTGTGGTTTGATGACCCTTTAGATTTCAGTTTTCACATGATAAATTTGATAGTTTGTTTTTAGTGCTCAGATATTATGACCTGTAGTGGGTCTCAATGATTTCATAAAATCAAAACAAGTTCTAAATGGTGTTTATAGCAACATTGAAAAAAAAAAAAGAAGAAGTAGTTGAATATGCACCCCACCACCACCAAAATCATCTAGTTTTAACTACAAATCATTCAAATTTGTCTATTGCTGTGCCATGTAGAAATGATTTATTTAAAAATATTTAGGGAATGATGAAATCTGACTCCTTTGGTTGCTTCTCATCGGTGACTTAATGTTTCAGGTTTTCAAAATGTAAATGACAGTGTTATCATTTTATGGGGCTCTGATAGCAAAGTTAGGGCTCAAAGGTCATGCATTTCTCATGACAGATTATGTGGCTAGGTGATGGGCCTTCCTATGAGCCTGGGGATCACAGAGATTGATTTGCTCTGTAGTTATCCTCTCAGGTCAGGGTCCCTGGAAACAGGCCTGGGGCAAGGATTGGGTACATTTTATATATGGTGGGTTTGTTCCCCAGGAGGAGCTCTGAGGGTGTAAGGGACTCTGAACAGGGAGGGAGGAACCCAGTAGGGATGTTACTCTAGTCCACAGTCGGAAGCTCTGTAGCACAAACCTCATCCCACTTATCTTATCTTCCAGTTAGAGAAAAGGGGTGCCCTTTTGTACCCTCCTGTCAGCCAGGCAGTCATGGGATGGGCTGACCTCCTTTGCCTGTGCAAGCGTAAGCCACTTATGAGCCAAGAACAATTAGCAGCCAAATTCTTAGCACCCAAAGGAGGGTTGGGAGAGAGAGCTGATCACACTGAGGCAGTGAAGGGATCAGTGTTGGGGACCAAGATCATCTACTAAAAAAAAACCCAGTAGACTAGAGGAAGGGGACCAGGTGGAGGGAGGGGGAGGGAAAAGAGAGGTCCTGGGGAATGAAATTGACCAGATTGTTATGTGCATGTATGAATATGTTGCAATGGATCCTGCTACTATGCATCATCATAATACACCAATAAAAATTTTTAAAAAGAATATTTGCTAAAGTTCTCTTCTCTTTGTTATAATATAATTTGTTATATTCTCTTTGGATATCTGGTGTCCTCAAAAGTTCATATGTTAGACAATGCAAGAATCCTTAGAGGTGAAATGATTAGATCATGAGAACTATGACCTAATCAGTGAATTAATCCACTTGAATGGATTAACTGGGTGGTAACTGAAGGCAGAAAGGGTGGTTGGAGTATGTGAGCTACTGGGAACGTGACTTTGGGTTTATATTTTGTCTCTGGTGAATGGAACTCTTCCTGCTTCCTGCCTGACATGAACGGAGAGCTTTCCTTCATCACACCTTTCTGCCATAATGTTCTGCCTCACCCTGGGCTCAGAGCCAACCGAGGACTGAACCTCTAAAACCATGAGCCCAAATAAACTTTTCCTCTACTAAGTTGTCCTTGGCAGGTCTTTAGTCACAGCAAAGAAAAGCTAATTCAACATCATCTTCCTAATATCGAGTGTTTCTAAAGAACCCTGTACTACCAAAGATCCATGCGTACAGCAAGAATTTAATAAAATGCCCAGGAAAGTACCGTTAGATACTTTTCTCACTAGCCTTTCAATATTATGATTTATGTTTTTATCTTACTCCTATTCATAACTCATAATAAGAACATAATTTTGTAGATTTTTTCTCCTTGTGAAATCCCAGTGCGTGGACAGATATCTGGAGGCCCCAGCACCATTTTGATAACTGCCAGTTTGAACTTCCTTAGAGAAGCCAGACGGCCCTGGTCTGGTCCCTTCCACTAGTGGTGTTTGGGTCTCTTGCCACTTAACTCAGACTCTAGTCTCCCCAGTATGAAGAAGCTTCCAGGGTGCGGCACAGCTAAAATCATAGCCTCTGCCTCAGCTTTTTCCACAAAGGCAGTAAATAAGAAAGCTTAACCTCGTTAGGTCTTTTCTACCCAACGGTGATTCCTCTTGGTTGTCTTCATCCATTAGAGGAAGGCTCCTCCACGCCCCAATCACCTCCTCATCTGTACCTTTTCTATCCTATCTTAGTGGAGAAGATCACCACTGCCACCTGTTACGCCTGACCAAATCACAGTCAAATGCCATGTGATGATGTTTGGGTCAACAACAGACCACCTACATGATGGGAGTCTCATAAGATTATAATGGAGCTAAGAAATTCCTACCACCCTGGAATTGCGTAACTCTATGCTCAACTCCCATCTTTGTGGTGATGCTGGCGTGAGCAGATCAACCAGTCACATAACCTGCCAGTTGTATGAAAGTATAGCCCACACAATTACACACAGCATACAAGACTTGATAATGAGCATACGCGACTATGTTCCTGGTTTATGTATTTATTATACTAGACTTTTAATTATTTTTTTAAGAGTGTACTCCTTCTGTTCTTAAAAAAAAAAAAAGTGTACAGTAAAGCAACATGCCTGTGACCCTGGTCTTGTGTTTACTGCATCTCCTGACTGCATCCAAAGGTCGTCCTGAGCGACTGACCTGGACCATCTGCGTTTGTGTAAGTACACTCCGTGACATTCACACAATGACAAAACCGCCTAACAGCACATTTCTCAGAACTCATCCCGTCGTTAAGCCGGTGCATGGCGGTGCATGACTGTGGTAAGTCTGCAGGAGGAAGCAGAAGTTGGCTTTGCCCGTCCCCATAGCAACAAGCACCCTAGAACCCTCTCTTCTGACCCCAAGGGCTCTCAGTTAACCACTGCTCCAAAAACCCCGGTTTGTACCAGAACATTACTTTTAAAAAGGCATTCAAATAGAGTTTGAGGAGAATTTTACAGAGCTATAAAGCAGTGATTTGTAAATATCTAAGGTTTATGATTATGGTCCTTAATTTACCCCATAATCATCATCATCTTAACGATATGATGAATGACACGCAAGTCTGTCTCTGGGAAGATTTATATATTTAAGATGTAGAAACATTTAGAGAAAATGATACCGTGTGAAGGATCTTCATGGGTAAAGGTTTGAAGGGGGAATTGGTGCGTCAGGCACTGAAGGATCAATTTGGAATGGGCTCGTCTGTTCCCTGGGGCTGCGGTGTGATTCTTAAAGAGCCTGAGAAAGCTGCTGACGGACTTTTTTTTTTCCTCTTCCTGAAAGACAGAGCACTTTTTCCCAGGTAATGAGTCTCCATCATCTGCTCTTCTGCTTCAGGGCTGTCCAATTCCATGTGGACACCATCGCCATCGATCACCTTGTAGCTTAAAATGCACCTATCAGAGACAGCTCATGGCTGAACCACGGGCCACAGCTGAGATCAACCAGGTTGCTTGGCAGAGGGAAACATCTGCACTGTCAGCTGCTCGTTCTGTGGAGCATTTCATTCACTTGGATAACCTATGGTTACTGCTGCATCTCCCAAGTTTGCCCCTGGGAGATGCCATGAAGTAAGGCACTGAGTGACTGATTCCGTGCTTAGTATGTGAGAGTTTGAGTCAATCTGCAGCCGCCGCATGAAGGATGGTCCTTCCGATCCTGGAGTCTTTTCATGTACATGTGGACCATCAATAAAACTTACGGAGATAGACAGCAAGGCACATTTAATAAGGTGGAGTGCCTGCAAGCCAAGGAGGCTGGATTCCTGTCAAGACTCAAATCAGTTTAACTCCAAAGCCAACATTTGCATTTTCCCAATGCCCACATCTAATTAAACAGAAGGCTGATTCTCCTGTTGGGGTTCATGAAAGTTCAAGAGCATGCTCGTCTTATACCCACCAAAGCAAGGGGGATCCTCTGTCTTGTCCGGCATTTTCTGCAGGGACACTGGTAGCAGCAGAGAGAGGTCCTTTCCCCCAATGTTTGGAAAATGAGCACACGGACCAACTCCAGCATCCTGGGCTGGGAAATCAGAGCTGCACGTGGCTGCTCTAACCTCTCTCGGACCAAAACTTCCAAATCTGACATTTTCACAGAATTGTGAGGTGGGAGGATACATTTATCACAAAGAGCTTAATCCTCTCTCCTCCAGTCCTGGTGCCTACCCATCCCACATGATACGCACCCAGACAACCATGTGTGCCAGATATCCACAGACTTTAAAAGAAAAAAAAAATACCTTCCATGTCTTTATCTTCCAGGGCAAACATTTTTATCCCAGGAGTCTTCATCTGAGGAGGAAAGAGAATCAACAAAGAGTCATAATCTGCAAACACAGTACTACAGCCATTTTAAAAGCAAAACAGGAAAGTAATTTTCCCCCCCAAATCATGGCTCTGGATCTATTGCAAGACAAGACTCCATTTCTGTGTTCGTATGAACAATGAACCTTGGATTCCTAACCTGTGCTCAGAAAAGCCAAGTAACTCTTGTGGAGCTGGTGGAAGATGCTGGTAGCAAGAGCGGCTCTGAACTCTATGGTAGGCGTATAGAGCCTGGGGTGCTCCTGAAGTCCAGAGTAAAGTCAGCCAAATGGACCAACCTAAGCCAAAGAGAGAAGAACAGGTCAGCTGGCCATTTCAGAAGTCACCAACACATAAAGAGAAGAAAGTCTAGACCAAGGAGTCTGAAACTTAGCATGCATCAGAATCATCTGGAAATTCTGTTAAAACATCAGCTGTTGAGCCTTATCTTGAATTTCTGAATCAGTAAGGGTGGGGTAGGGTTGGAGGATTTTGTGTTTCTAACAAGTTCCCAGGTGATGTGCTGGTCCATGTACGGCTCTTAGAAGCCATTGATCTAGACCTGCCAGCGACCTGCTTTGCACTCTCTGTCCTCTGGATAGCACAGGGGCTGCTAGGGGCAGGGAAGTATGGAGGTGGCAGAATGATGAATACATATTCGGATGCACATGGTACCAAGGTTTCACTTTCTAGTTTCAGTTATCCTAAAGTCTAAAACTTTTAAATGGAAATTCACAGAAATAAACCATCCATCCGTTTTAAATTGGGCACTATTCTGAGTAGCATGATGAAATCTTATGTCATCCAGTTCCATCCTGCCCTGGACATGAAACGGGACTTTGTCCTGTATATTCACACTGTATAGGCTACCTGCTCAGTAGTCACTTACTAGCCACCTCAATGATCCACAGTGCTTGTATTCAAGGAACACTTATTGTACTTAATAATGGCCCCAGAGCACAACAGCAGAGATACTGGCAATTCAGATACATCAGAAAGAAGCCATAAGTGTTTCCTCTAAGTGAAAAGGAGAGTTTGTCATAGAAATGTTATACGTAGAAAACAACAGAGGGTATATAGGATTCGGTAATACCTTCAGTTTCAGGCATCCCCTGGGGGTCGTAGACAGGGTCCTCCTGCTGACAGAGGGGCTGATGTACTGCTAATTATTCACGTCATCTTCTCAGCAGTTCTGTATGATAGGAATGGTTTCCCAGCTTTCTGATGAGCAAAGTTGCTCAGAGAGACTATTTCTCAAGTCCACACGGTTAGATTTTATTGGCATCTGATTTAATTGACCTGGGTGGGGGGCTGAGTATCAGATTTTTATAGCTTCAGGGTGATTGTAATATACAGTGAAGATAGAAAGTCGCCAATTTGGAATTTTCACATTCTGAATGAGCAGCCCAAACAAGAGACCATGGACAGCATCCCATGAGGACTCTTCCCCAGGATCTGCAGAGGACTGGGAGGGTTACCAAAGTTGTCTTTTCATGTTCTGGACTTAGAGGATCTGTGGAAGGAGACGCTGGTAGGCAAAGATATCAAAGTTGTTTTTAAGATGGAAAATTTAGATATCCTTTCAGGCTACTGATTTCTTCCAGCTCTGTTGAAGTAGTAGATTCAGATTCTAGAACTATCAAGAGAGTCCTGATTACCTATCATACCTCCTACTCAGGTGCCAACCCCCCCTTTGTTATGACTCATCTGGTCCTCACTGTATCAGCCACGGTCCCTGCAGGAAACCAATGGCCCACTCAGAGTGTGATAATCCAAGAGTTCTCCCACAAAGAGGCTACTCAGAAAGTGAGGGGACAACTGGGAAACCACAAGAAACAGCATTGATTCCAGAAGGAGAAAAGTGTAGATATGTCTATTTTGAGAAGAACAGTGACCTTTGGTTAAGGTCCACCTGAAGCTGTTCCATAAGCAGGAAGCTGGTAGAGTAGAAGTCCCAACACAGTGGTAGGTATTGGTCAATGACCTACAGCTGAATGTCTGGGGAAAAAAAAATCGTAGCATTCTTTTGGTGTAAATAGTCTTCCCATGACCTATTTAAAGCTACCAAGTTGAGGTCACTAGATGCTGAATTGACAACAGATGTGCACGATCAGCTGTCACGAGCTGGAATGAGCAGTCTCCAACTACCCCACCCTCACTTGTCCTCCCTCATTTCAATCTCCGTCTGGATCTGCCCACTGAGCACACCATCTGAAAGCCAAAGGGGAAGGGAAACCACTGAGGTGGTACAGGTGGACAGGGTCTCAGCCTCCAGGAGCAGGGAGCATCAACAAGAGGAAGAGGGAAGAAGAGTTTCACAAAGATTTCTTAGAAGAATTGATTTAGCCTTTTCCTTCGGGCTCCTTGGGCTTCGATGATCCCTCTACCTTCCCGGTCCAAGCCTTTTCCTAGTTGTGCCCTGAGATGCTTGTGTGATGCTTAAATGGCCCATGTTATACTGCCAACAGCATCCGGACGGGTTGAAATTTGAAAGGTAAGAGGACATTCTCCTCAAAGACGTGAACACCCTGTTTTTGTTTTTATTTTTATTTATTTTTTTTTCAAATAATGAAGAGAATAAGTAAAGGCAATCTGTTGTAGGGTTGAAAAGCACACAGTGACTGAGCCTCATGTGAGTTAGAAACTGCAACCTAGGCCACTTGCTCCTGGTCCATTGCATAAGCATTCACTGGGTCCCTGCTGTGTGCAAAGAGATGACAGGAGCTGTTCCCTCTAGTAGCATTGAGCTGTTCCCTCTATAGCATTCTAGGTCTTTCAAACTGAGGGGATTTAATTCAGGGAATTTATGACAGAGGAATGGAAGAGCTGGAAAGCAAACAGGAGACAGGTTAGAGACAAAGCAAGCAGCTACTACTCCTAGAACTTGGGAAGCAATGGAAGAAGATGTGGTTGCCAGAGTCTGAAAGTTCTGTGGGGGATACCACACACACAAAAAGATGCAGCTAATTAGAAAAAAAAATCTACCAGGCGAATACTCTGGGTCTCCCTTATCTCACCCTCTATTCTCTCACTTATTCTCATTGGCCAAACCTACCCAGATGCTTAGAAATGTAGTTCTGTCTGTATGGAGCAGAGGAAGAAGAGATGCATGTGAGCACAAACAGGCCCTTGAGTAGCATAATCCTTGTGGTGCATCTGGACATGTTACCCACACCAAGCAGATAACTTTCTTTGGTCAAGGAATCCAAGGAAATAAATCAGTCACTATTGTATTGAGCAGTCAGAATGAGCTCCGTCAGTCCAAATTCTAGGCACCTGTGCCATCAGTCTCTTACAGTTAGGTAAATGTTAGGGTTCTCCAGGGAAACAGAACCAACTGGGAGGTCAACAGACAAACGGAGATAGTTGATAGGTAGGTAGATGGATGCAGGTCTAAAACAGGGAGTATATTATTGGAATTGGCTCACATGATTATAGAGGCCAGAAAGTTCCATGATCTGCATCTGCAAGCCAGGGAACCAGGAAAGCTGCTGGTGTCATCTAGTCCAAGTCCTAAGGCCTGAGAAACAGAGGCACCTATATCTAAAGTAGAAGAAGATGGATGTCCAGCCCAATCAGGCAATGAAATCACTCTTCCCCTGTCTTGATTCTAACTGGTACCTCAACAGATTGGATGCTGCCCACCCACAATGGTGAGGGTGGTCTTACTTACTTAGTCTACTGAGTCAAATTCCAATCACTCCCAGAATACCCTCACAAACACACCCAGAAATCATGCTTTACTAGCTCTCTGGATATCCCTCAGACTAGTCAAGCCGACACAGAAGTTAACCATCAACTTATGACATCTTTCCACCCTCCTCCTCCTTATGCAGGACACAAACCACCAAGTAACTTCTGGTACTCAGCAGGTGGATCTCCAAATTTGGCTCTGATAGGTGACCTTATATAAGCAGACTGCTTAATGCAATGTCCCTTATTCTCTAAACTCTCTGTTACATTTAGTGAACTTTGATATCTCTGCTTTGCTGGAGTGAAAACTGACCCATAGTGAGTTGTTGACTTGCTTAAGGTCACGGAACGCATTAACAGGACTTCCACAACTGGAACCCAAAGCTCCTGAGTCATGGTCCAGGGACCAGTCTGGTTGCACCGTGTGGCCCTTTGTGGCTATGAAAAGATCCATCTCTGGAGAAGGCCTCCTTCAAAGTTAGCTGAGATGAGGTGGGCATTCGCACTGTGCTTTGTGCCTTGCTGGGCAGCATGCCACCTGTCCCTTGTTGGGTGAAGTGACTCTTCAGGGGACAAGAGAGTCACTCTCTCCCCTGAGGACAGCTCAAGGAGGACTTGAAAAGGAGCCTTGGATGCCACATACTCAGATCAACATATGACACAGCTATTGTGTCTACACTGTAGCCTGATCTGCCACAAGTTGAGAAAAATATTTTTTTTCAAATGTATGACTATTTGTAGGATTTGTCCATTTTCTTTTGATGTTAAATGTTCTTCTCTGATGTCCTATTTCCAGCTACCAGCAGGAGGTCACTGGACATGGAATTGGAAAGATGTGTACAATTTGTATTCAGGGTCTGAGGCAAAGGCAGGCTCCAGTCCACCCCTGCCCTAACCTTATTCTCCCCTACCCACTGCCTAATACCCCACCTCCAGGTAAGGGTTACCAATTCATACTGATCACACAATTTTCCACCCAGAGCTCATCATGTGTGATGCGCATCTAGATGAAGTAATATTCTGATGTCCTGGTGTATGAAGTGGTCTTGGATGCTATCTTGGTTAAGTTATGCTTGGCAATAAACAGACCCATCCTCCCAGGCCCTGGGAACACCATTACAACATCTGGTGCAGTGGTTAAGGACGTAGCTGTCCATGGGTTCAAATCCTTGCTTTGATACTTACTTGCTCTGTAACCTCAGGAAATTACTTATTTTCTCTGTGCCTTAGTCTCCTCATCCAACTAATGAGAATGCTGGAAATGTGGATCTCATAGGTAGTGGATCTGTCAGCTTTCCACTGTTATAACAAATACATGAGATAATCAACTGAGAAGAAGAACGTGTTGGTTTTGGCTCACAGTCTTGGAGGTCTCAATCCATGGTGGGTTGGCCCGTTGTCTTTGGGCTTGTGGTGAGGCAGCACATGATGGTGGAGCCCGGGGCAGAGAAAGTGCTTACGTCATCTCATGGCAGGAGGAAAGCAGAGAGAGGGGAAAAGGAGGGGCTGGGTTCCAATATCCCCTTTAAAAGCACACCCCCAAGGACCTGAGTCCCTTCCACTGGCTCCCACCTTCCAGAAGACTCCACCACTTCTCAATAGCACCATGGACTAGGACCAAGCCTTTAACACATGGGTCTTTAGGGACATTCAAGATCCAAACTACAAGCAGCTACAATTGTTTGGCCAATGTAAAACACTTTTAAAAATGCCTGTAGCCCTTGATAAATGTTCAATGTCATCATTGCTACGTGCTGACAGTTCAAAGGTGCACCTGTAACACAGGAGAAGGTAGATGGTCCATAAAACACCTACAGAATGACAGACTCTCATTTCAGCCACAGACTGCTGAGGGCATTTAAGTCAAGTTCGCACCCAGTGGGTGCATCTCTTCTTCTGCACCAATTTTTGCTTGAGTACCTCCAGTAGTGGGTATCTCATTGCTTCCCCAAGGTGCTCATTCCATGTTCAGCCCTCTCGGATTTGCAGGTGGGTTCCCTTCCCCCGTTGCTGAACCCAAATCAGCCTCCCAGCAAGGCAAAGCTCATTGATCTGAGTTGGACCTTCTGGAGCCACATGGAAAAGCTTGCTTTTCCTGAAGAGAATCAGTTGGCATTCCGGGCTTGTCAGCAGCAATCACAAACTCTGTGGACCGACTCTCGGTGCAAGCTAGGTGCTTGCTACAAGAAAGGAAGCTTGGAGCTCTGAGGAGCTAAACTCCTGGGACCCACCAGATGGTCAGATCCAATCCCGCTCTCTCTCACCAACACACACTCTGCTCACCACTAGGATTTGCATAGACGAGGTGGAAGGGCCCAGCTCAGTTCTCATACCACCTGTCTTAGAGAGAGGAGTGCACCTTTAGTTGTAATCCAACCAGAATTGCACACAGCAAGCATAAAGGAGGTCTCAAAAATAAATAAATAAATAAGCAAACCCACCCTACCTCTAAAGTAAGATGGTAGAAGGGTCATGTCTTCTAAGACAATCTTCATGAAGACACTGTCCCGTCCATGGACGGTACTCTTCCACAGGCTAAACTTTCCAAATGGCTCCTTTGGAATATACTAGAGAGCATTTGTGGTGAGGTGTGGCTCAGGTATCAAACTGAGTTCAAATCCTTGAATTCCCCACTTGTGGTCTGTGTGACTTGGGGCAAGTCATTTAGTTTCCGAGGCTCAATTTTCTCAAGTGTTAGGTTGGGATAAGAATAATACCTTATAGAGCCATTGGAAAAATGAAATGAATGTGTTTAGAATGGTGTTGCATTCCAAGAGGAAATATCCCCAACATCCTGTCCTCATGGTGCTCACATTCTGTCCATAGACCTGAGTGTCACCTCTACCCTATGCTTGCTGAACACATATATGCTACAGGTATAAGCATGTGTGCATTTGGCCTGTCTAGCTCTAGACACCTTACCTTGTTCACCACTGTGTTCTGATGCCTGAGGCATGCCAGGTGTTCCACAAACACTGAATGAACCCGTGAATAAACCCACATATTCACCACATTGTTTGAAACCCATGTGCAGTGTTAGATTTTCTAAGGTGAAATCCTCCCCTACGTTTGAGCCATATAAAAAGATTGTGTTGAAGTGTCATGAAATCCACCCCCAATTGTTCTTCCTTCTGCAAACATGCGAAGAAGAGGAGCAGTGCTGTTCTCTGGGATGGCAGAGTCTTGTGGATAGTAATTTCTCTAAACAGTCTGGTAAGGAGCAGCCCAGGGACACTCTGGTGGAGACACTGCCCGGGCATCAGAAAGGCCCATCTCATGCTGCCAAGAACCCAAGAGTTTTTGCCAGTACGTCCTCCCCAAGCACGAGAGCTCAAGGCACACGCCTTTCACTCTTCCTGCGTCTGTTCCTCGCTCTCCCTAGGGTGGACCAGGAAAATGGACCTTGACAATGACCTTGATGTGCCCCATCATTACATTTTCAGAGGATTTCTTTCAATGGACTCTTCTTTAAATTTAAAAGCAAGTCCAAAGCGTGGCACTGACGTGGGAAAGATTTCCAAGAGTTGAGGCAATCATCACTCAAATTTCTCAGGCAAGAAAAAAAAATTATTCGAAAACAGAAGTACCTTTCACATGGAAGATCTTGGGAACTGAAGCAAGAGAAGGTTTATTTTTTCCCCATCGTCTCCATTCAGCCCGGTTCTGGGAACATTGGCCTCACACCCTCCAAGTCCCTAGCACCAGGACAACCAGACTCCCCCATAAAGGGAGTAGCCACAGGACTGGCCGGGGTAGGCTCTCTCCCTCCTGCTCACTCTGAGACAGAAACTCAGGCCCCTGACCTGAATTCTCCCCTGGCCACCTGCTCATCCCACCTGGGCTGTGTGTGCTAAGCTGTCACTTAGATGGAGTGTCGTCAAATACTGTCTGCAACCTACTTAATTTAACATCTCCACCTTCCCTGCAGATTTTCTTCTGGCTGTGTTCAGGGACTGTGTCACAGATGGCTCGCCAGGAGTGACTCTTCCGCGCCAGCTGTTGGACTCCGGGAGGCTGAGGGAGCCCCGTTCTGTGAGGGCTGACCAGGCTCCTGCGCTCCACCTGAGGAGTTGCCTTAGCAAGAGTGGGCCCGTGTCACCTGTGCCTGTGTCCTCAGGCCGCTGGCTGCTGTGAACATGGCCAGCCCATGAGCAGCGGCCATTACAGGGGCAAGCTGAGGCTGCCAGCGGCTCTCTGAAGCTTCTAGATTCCCAGCTCCTCCCTGGCATTCTGCGGGACTCAGTCCTTGCCTACCTCTTTGCATTCTTATTAGAGATAAGGTCTCATGGAGTTGCTTAGCACCTTGCTTTTGCTGAGGCTGGCTTTGAACTTGAGATCCTCCTGTCTCAGCCTCCTGAGTTGCTGGGACTACAGGAGTGCACTACCATGCCCAGCTCCACCCTTTCCTTATTCTCTTATTCTCTTCCTTATCATCAATTACAAACCCCTAAACCTACATCTGTGGTCCCCTCTCCTGCCTCCAGATCTGCATGTCCACAGCCCCTCACTGGCCACCTGCACCCAGCAGTTGCAGACACCTCGTGACCCTTAGGCGTCCCACAGACCTTCTCTCCCAGACACTTAAGACTTTGCTCACCTGAAACAGGGTGCCAGAGTCCCCAACTCTCCTCAGAGGCTTCCCCACAGCCATCTGGTCACCAAGTCCTTCTAAATCTCCTTAATAGTTGCAGCTTTTCTAATTCCAGCTGCTTCACCTTATGGCCCTCTTGCAGATAGAAGGATATAATAACTTCCTCTGACAATTTCTCTGTGTTTAGTCTTAGCAATCTTGCCCCAATCCTTTCTCCACTACACTAGCAGAGAGCAACTATTAAACATGGGTTCAATCATGACATCCCCTGTGCAGGCCTGAGCGAGCCCCAGCACCTGGAAACCATGACCACCATCTTCTTTCTGCTCTTGCTGGTGCCAGGCCTCCTTCAAGGCAGCCCACGGGAGCTCATCCAGGGCCTCACACTTCCTAAGAGTCAAGTTCTACTATTGTCCCCTTTTAGAGATGAATAAACCAAGGCATGGAGAGGCTCCTCAGCTCTGAAGCGGTTCCTGCCTCCTGTGCCGTCTCAAGCTGTTATTTCCTCTAGCAGAAGGCTCGGTTGATCTTCAAACAGCATCTTGCATGGAATCCTAGAACTGAGCATGAAGCTGATTCAAATTGAAGCTCTCGGGATTAAAAGGGGAGGGGGCACAGGACCCAGGCCACGCCCATGTAGTGGGTCCCCCCCTTTCATGGTCCCTTCTTGGAACTGCAGGGCTCTTGGGAGACCTATTTGAAAAACAGTAGACCCCAGGCTAGAATCTGGCTTTGCCGATCCCACAGACATGGGTTCTGGGTCTGAGTTCCAGAGGCTGTGGTCGGCAAAGGGTTAAAGAGCCACCGAGGAGGGGCAAATGTGCTCAAAGTCAGCTTGTAAGAGTGAAGATCAGTGCCAGGGTGTGATGGGGGGTGAGGAGGCTGGGAGCCCAGGAGGGAAATAACAGTCAGAATAGCAGATGCAAGAAAGCCAGGCTCCTGGGGTGGGGACAGGGCCCTGGGTCACATGGTTCACAATAGCAAGTGAGGATGTGTGCAGCTGCCCAGGTGGCACTACCTGCAGGTTGAACTGCCTCCCATCCACCAATCCTGCGGCTCTCAGCTCCCTCCGCGGAGCCCGTACACCCGCCCCTTCTGTCTCCTGCCCTCCCTTCCTGCTCTGCTTGGCTGGGGCCAGACTTTGTCTTGCCATTTCTAGGCTGAGTTCGCTTCCCCTCCTCTGGGTTTCCTGAAACACTGCAGACACACACACCTGATGGGGCACCTTGCCTTTGTTTATGGACTTACCTCTGTCCAGAGCCCCCAGGTCCCTCTCATCAGAATCCTGGAGGAGAGGGTCCGCATCTTTCTCTCTCCAAACTCCTGAGGTGGAGAATCTCAGAATATGAGAGTGGTCGGCTCCAGGCCAGAGAAATGCATTGTCTCCTGCTGTCCCTCCTGGGCAGGGCCTGACCCAAATAGGAGTTTGCTGAGGGAACCCTTCTGAAGCTGCCTGATAATGTCCACACCACTGCCCTTGGATTAACCCAGTTTCCCCCTCTCCTTCCATTCAATCCTGCTGACTCCAAGCCCGAGGTCAGTAGAAAGCCCTGACTGTCAGAGCCCGGCCAGGCCTCAGACATCTCCTGGCTCATCACCCACCTGCTCCAGGTACAGGTATCTCATTCATCATGGCTCGACCTTCCTCTGTCTGCTCAGGCTCTGCTCTTGATTGGCCCCTCCAAAGGAACTCAGTCCACTGTGGTCTCTCCTGACTGCCTCAGGAAGCAGCAGGCTGGGGGCCAGAGGTGTGGTGTTTGGAACCCACCCCCATTTAATCCCATGAAGCCTCCTTTCTCTGCACCCCGAATTCCTACCTGTAAAAAAACAGGGAGTAACATTCCCTCCCAGAATGTCACTTCCATGATTCCCACGGGCTTCATGCATTTCACTTAAAACAGCATCTGGCACAATCAATAAAGACGTCTTAAAAGAGTCACTGAAGAATGGCTGAGTGAATGAGAGAAGGCAGGGCGTGGGAAGGGCCTGGCATCGCCAGCAGTAGTAGTTCATTTAAGTGTCAGGTTAACAAGTCTGAAATAGCAGCTGACACCATTGCCCGCGTCCCCTCCCTTTGTCCTTCCTCATCAGCCCCACTTCCTGGGCTCGTGGCCCCAGGGAAGAAATGAGATGGAGCATAAAGTGAAAAATAGCATGTGACTCTCTCTTCTGGCTTTGATTTCCAAAAGCCCTTGTGGAAAGTCCCTGGCACTGGTAAGTACAAAATGGTGAGCGGTGGAATTTGGGGAGAGTGGAATTTCTTCCAGAATCAGAAGCAGACAAGGGCACATCGATGAACACAGAGGTTGTTGAGTCTGCAGGGAGAGACCAGCGCAAAGCTCCCTGGGGGATGAAGTGCTTCTGAAAAGAGCTAAGTTCGAGTTCAGCATCCTCTGATGGCTTCGCTTCATGGGGAGCACCTGTCACCACCACCAGCTAGGAGCCCTACAGGGATCAACAAAGCTCAGAGGCCAGGCGGGGGGCTGGGTTGCTGCCTCACTTTTTACTGATCACAGTGTTCACTGTCTGCTGCCCACAGGGACCAAACCAGCACCTTGCCTGTAGGGTCCTCGGGATGTTCTGTGCAGCAGCCCAATGTGCAATGAGGGGGCGCCTCTCTGTGCCCTAAGACAAAGCTTCTTACCAAATCTCAGGAATCCAATAAACCCAAGAGAAGGAGATGGGGGACCATGAGGACATAAAGCAGTGAGGAGTGCCCAATCAGTCCAGTAGCCGTCCCCCTCGGGACAAATCCACCACTGTGAAGCCCAGCCCGTTCCTACCGATTTTACTCTCCTTGCAAAATTCTTTCTCCTAAATTTGCTTCACTATCAACGATGAACCACAGGTCACCACTCCAACTTAAGTAGTAACTCCAAACCAGCTCCTATTTGTGGGTGACTGCGTACCCCAAGACTCGTCACGTGTGTGTGTGTGTGTGTGTGTCCACACATGTGTGCATGGTGAGACCCAGTTGCCTCAATGGAAGGAAGAGCCACAGAGTCTCCCATACTTTGCACACATGCAGAATTCATGGTCCAGTTTATTATGTCTCTTAAAACGTTGAGTTCAAACTGATAGTGAAGCTGCCATCTCTTCCCCAACCCCCTCTCCAAAGGAAGGAGGCTTCTAAGTCCAGCCACAGCTAGGTGGCTGTTGACTCCACCCCTCCTCCAAGACCACGCCCCCAGGGGGAGGGCGCCACCCACTCGTCACAATGGCAACTGTCCATCAAACACTGTTTGATCCTCAGTAAAGGCAAAATCCTGAGCTTCATTGGCTGAGCATGAGCAACTCTTATATTTGAAACCAAATATATATATGACTTCTATGGGATGGAACCCAGTGCCTCGCACATGCTAGGCAAGCGCTCTACCTCTGAGCTGTGACCCCAGCCCCAAACCAAGTTTTGTGAAATAGTATTTGCTCTTATCGTGTACAGTGCACTGTAATAGTTTCAATCTGTTAAATTACAAAAATTGCTGCTTGTGACTAATTTGATTTCATAAGTTTCCAGTGAACTGCAACCCATGTTTTAAAAGATTGATACAGTGTGTATTACATGGTAATAATAAAATGATCTGGTCTGGTGAAAAAATAAAACCGCTTCTATGAAGACTAGATGGAATCGAACAGGCTTCCATAAACATCCACAAGACATTTTTGTTTTGTACAGTTTGGGTTTTTCTTTCCTTCCTTCCTTCCTTCTTTCTTTCTCTTATTACTAAGAAAATTCTTAGGGCACAGTCATAATTATTACAACTATAAAATGTTATTGTCTTTAGTGAACATCTACTATATACTCTGCATGAAAAACCACTTGTACTCAAACCTGCTCAAATCTCAATGCCTTTGCAGCCATCTGTCTGGGGCACCACCAAAGAGAAGGGTGTGCTCGATACTGTCATCTACAAATTGGCCATTGATAAGAATGGGTATCCAGAGATCCAAAATGTCAAGGTGTGGCTCAGGTTTAGCCAAACCAAAGACTAAATGGATCCTTGGATGGAATGAGAAATATCTGAGGAAAATCCATGAGATTTGTACGGGGCCAGAGAAAAGTGGGAGAAGTCGGCTGGAGGTCAAGGTATTGTGGCGGGTAGCGGCAGGGAGCAGGGAAGACACCGTCAAGGAGACGTGGGGAAGGACCTCCTTCCTCCCACTCTGCTCTGAAACTCGGGGAGCAGAGTGCTCTGTTTTTTACCGAGTTACCCGCTACACGGCTGGAACTGCGGCAGGGGGATCTCCTGTTCATTTTGGAGACCTGCCAGCTTCTGCTACTTCTCAGGTCACAGAAACACCTGAGCTGAGGGACTGCCCGTAAACCCTCCTTCACTTGATAACTGAGGCAAGGGAGAGGGGGTAAAGACCCAGTCATTTGACAACGGGTTTCCGGGAACCTCCTGGTATCGTGGCATCGGCCCAGCATTTCCAGAATGACTAGTCAGGGGACAGATTGAGAAAGGGGAATATAAACCTGCACCGATTGAGAGGCATCCCCATCCGTCTCCGCTGGGTGTTGAAATGTATGCAATGGAGGGCCCCCTGAGGGAGGCAGAGGTTAAAGTAATTATGGCTGATTGTAAACAGGAAAAGGTACCCCCACCTTCTGGTTTGCAGTGTTTGATGTTCTCAGAAGTGTTCTTGTGGGTTTTCCCCACTTGATCCTAACAGTGATGAGCCCATTACATGGATGAGGAAAACTGAGGCTCAGAGAGTACATGTGAGCTGCGCACACTGAGACCACTGAAGCTCAGCCGCAGGTTTTCTGACTCCAAATTCAGAGGCGGCACCGTCTCTCAGAAGACAAGGAACAACGGTTGTGTATGTGGCACGTCCTTTATTCCTTTAATCCACTTACCATCCCACACAGTAACCACGAACTTGTCCAGTTTGAAGAGGAAAGCAAGGCCAGCCTTCAACCATTTGGCCAAGAAGAAAACCACGGAAAGTTGGGCTTCAATGCACATCTGTCAGCCTCCGAGGCCAAATTTCCCCCTCCTCTCTGTGGATCTAGTCCTTCTACATTTGATAGAAGAAAACAAAGACCCAAGAGGTTAAGTGACTTTGGGGGATCACACACAAAGAGCTGAGCCTGCGATCTGAGTGACAGCTAGGGACGTGGGTCTGGGTTAGGGTTTAATCACTGCAGCCCCGAAATCAAACGAGGCTGTAATGAGGTGCCTGGGGGGTGCTTTGTCGGCAGCGGCAATATCTAGCAGAACAAAGTGCTGAGGGAGCCTGAGATCTCAAAATGCCCAGAGGAATGTGCCCAAGCCCGCAGCCAGGGGTAGTTGGTGGCTGATCCTATATATAGATAGAATTGTTCACCAGCCCCGCGAGCCTCCGTCTCCGTGGGTGCCGTGAACTGTGCTGCGAGCACGTGTGCGCACTCCATGGTGACGCCTGGGAGAGTCTCTTGTCTGCAGATGGCACAGCTGAGACCGTGCAAACAAGTAAAGGTGCAGCGACCTAACAGAGCCACCTGAATGGCGGGCATATGGCCCAAGTGGAAACCAGAACTGGCCTCTCACTGAGACACCAAGCCCACGAGAGCCGTGGGGGGTAATAGAGATGCAGAAGCTATTTCCACTGGAAGCCCTTTTAGCAGTGACAAAAGGAGACACAAATGGAGAGGGAGTTGTGGCAGATGGTCTTCAACCAGAGAGGAGCAGGAGAGGGACTGATGTCAAGAAGAAGTGCGGGCTGTGACCCTGGTGATGGCTCTATTTCCTGTTCCAGGCTCCTGGGCAAGGATTCCAGGCAGGGGGACACTCACTCACTGTGGAAACTTCCTGCCCTCCACTCTTCATATTGGTATGAACATTTGAAGAAAAGGGAGGTTCTTACAACTAGGAGAAAACATTTTGCTTGGCCACTGATTGGAGTTCAGTTGCCGCTGTGCATGGAGTTCTGGTAACATCTCTGTTATAATTAGTACCCTAGAGGAGGGAAAAGGAAAAAAAAAAATCAAACTCTAAGCCTCTTGAGAAGCAAGGATTGGAAGGCAGTTCTGATGCACTAGACCTTATTGCAGGGAGGACAGCAGAACTCAATAAAGCACTCAGGACCACTGTAGACAGTTGTGCAGGTTGTGCACTGAACAACATTGGGGACATCAATTAATTCTTTATCTCTTTTTAGATCTGTGCAGTGGAAAACATGCCAACTATATGTGATGGCCCTGGGACACTAGATGGGTGAGCTGGTAAGCTGTATGTAGTTCCAAGCATAAAGGTTAGAAAAGGGAATTGATTCTAGGGATAGCATATAGCTAACGGCAGAAACCACTCTGATCCAGCCACACTGCTTCCCTGGTGTATATGGAGGAAGAAGGCTTCAGATTTGTCTCAATGGATGGAACTGTAATACCAAGTGCTATGACAATTTAGGACAAGGCGATTTTTGAATGGGCCACATTTTCACCCTCAGTTCTCCAGGGCCAGGTGGATTAAGAAAGGTTTCCCTGGAGATCAGCAGAACCAGATGGCTAACTAGAGCCACCCCCCACCCCCCGCAGGATGGTGGGAGGCTGTCCATCAAGCCCCAGAGCAGCTGAAAGCATCACCAGTGTGGTCCACAAATCTCTCTGGTGAGGGGTGACAGCAGCCACACCCCATCTCTGTCATCTCCATCAGCGGTGAGGTAGGCGCAGCGTCAGAGCCTGGCTCCCGGCAGCTGCACCCGGTAGATTTGGTAGATGTGACATTTCCAGGAACTGTCAGGGAGCCAGCATCTGTGGCTGTTGAAGTTCCGGGGGCCGACAGAGGTCACACTTGGCTGTCCACAAGGGAGGGCTGGAACTAGTTCAGGAATCCATGAAAGCGATTTGGGGGACGTCTTAAATGTTTGGAAAGGAGGGGATCTGGGAAAGATGCTTGGGGCGCTGCAGAGGTGAGTCTAGGGGTCCACAGAATGAGGCCTCCCCTAGAGCTCAACAGGCTGACCAGACAGATCGCCCCTCCATGCAGAAACAGGGAGCGCACCATGGGGCACTGCATCCTTTGTCCCCGGAGTCTGAGGCCACAGAGGAAAGGCCCCAGACCCAGACCCAGGAAGACAGCAAAAGGGCCGCGCTTCAGAGCGCGGAGTGGGGGGATGCTCTCGAGGTCCCATCGGCCATCACATCTTGACCCAGAGTGGGGTTTGTTACTGTCTACAAAGAGGACTTAGGGTCCTTGTCATGAGCTTTTCATCACCAAGATCAAAATATCCAGCAAGAAGAGCTTAGAGGAAGAGGGGTTTATTTTGGCTCCTGGTTTCAGAGGATGCAGTCAGGGCCGGCTGTCTCCAGGGCAGAACATCATCGTGGCAGAAAGGCATGGGGTGGGCGGAGCTGCCTGGGTCATGGCAGCTGAGCAGCAGAGAGAGAGATGGGGGGTGGGATGGGAGGGGACAGATAAACAGGAAGGAGCCAGTGTCCGGTAGAATCCCCAAGGCCACAACCCTGGTGACCTACCTCTTCCCACCATGCCCCACCTGCCTGCAGTCACAGCTGTCTACAGCAGTCCATTCAGATTATTAATCCACTAAGTGGTTTAATCCACTTAGTTCTAGCCCTCATGATCCAAGCATCTCACCCCTGGACACTCCTGCACTGGGCTTGTGGGGATATTCCATCCCAAACCATAACAGACCTGTGGATCTTTTCTGAAGCTACTCTTCGGTGTGGTGTAGCTCAAACCAGGAAGAGAATGAGACCTACCTGGTGGGACGTGTCACACTCAGAAAGCCTGGCTGGGCTGACGAGGTCGTCACTGCATGGAGTGAACATCTTCCAGGGTTCTCAACAAGGTCCAAGCAGAGGGATCTAAGCTCATCAAAATGATGGACAGCCTTCAATGGGAGGAGACACTGAAGAAAAGAGTCCTCCTCTGTGCAGAATAATGCAGACGGAAAGGGGAAAGCATGCCATCTGTCAGAGTCATCTGGAGGAAGAGAAAGAGGGGCGAAGTATTTTGGTGCAGCAAGAAGAAAACTCACAGCAGCTTTGGGACGAATGGTGTCCTGAACGTTGGGAACTGCAGGAGTTCTGTCACCAAGGACAGTCAGAAAGCTCCATAGTACCGCTGCGACCAGCCCCAAGGCATTCTCTGAAAGAACTGTTGCAAGAGGTGTGCACCTCACCCTGCTGTGATTTGGAGATGGCTTATGATTAAGGTAGTTCGCATGGGACCCTGAGTTAGTTCTTATGAGAGGATCATAATAAAGAACAGGACTAGCCCTTACCATTACTCTGGCTTCCAGTCTGGTGATGGGACCTCTCTCTATTTCTACCTACCTGGAAGTCCTCACCAGAACTGATGCCAGCACCTTGCCCTTGAACCTCCAGAACTATACATTAAATAAACCTCTTTTCTTTCTAAGTCACCCAGCCTCAGGCATTTCATGACAGTATTAGAAAAATAAACAAATAGATGCCCACTTCAGGGCTCTGTTTTGCTTTAATGTGATTTGGAGAATATATGGGCACTTGAAAGAATTCTGGAGACACAATAAGGTAGGGGATATTTGCTGTGAGTTCCATACTCACATGCAAACTCTGCAAGTTACGAGATATTGAAAAGAAAAATCATAGAATACTGTATCCAGAAAGCATTGGTCATTTAAGGTCTGTGCGTCCCAGGAGCTTCTCGGGGTGGCATATCTGAACCAAAAAAGGAAAATAAAGAAGAGCAAACTTTTTTTTTTTTTTTTTTTTGCTGGTCATGTTTACTGGGTCATAAAGATTCCGATGCCATTTGTAATTAAGAAAATTCTTTAATGGGAGACGACCAGTGTTCCCCACTTATTGCCTTAACGATTAAAGTGACAGTTGGTCAGTTGGTCACTCTCAACTTTCTGACGCCTTTTCTTTTATTGTCTCAAATAATTCATTCCTGTCCTGTGAGTTAAAAACCTGGGCAGGGCTTCCCGTCCTCTTGTGCAACACACACCATCAATGGATTTAGGAAATACTTCTCACAGATTAACAGAAGCTATAATTTTTCATTTTGGGTACTAATGGGATTAATAAAAATACAAATCTTCTAGAAAGCAGGATTGAAAGTCATTAGTCACTTTGTATTTTTCCCAAACAACAGACGCTAATTAAATGCAAATCCTATTATAAATTTATTTAGTTTCAACTCTAGTTGAAAGACAATACTGATTGTTATTTTTCTCTAAGTGCAAAAATAATGGCTTCTTCTTATCTGACATTTATTCATGAATTATGTGCCCAGAAGCTTGTGAAGGAAGCCCTTCCCATGAAGTATCTCAGTTAATCTTCATGACCACCTTATAAAGTGGAATTTCAGTCAGAACATCATGGCAGCAGGGAATGGTGGAAGAAAACAGCGGGGAACAGAGAGAGAGAGCTCTGCTCAACAAGAACCAAATATATACCCTAAAGGTACACCCCCAGGACCCACCTCCTCCAGCCACACCCTGCCTGCCAACTGTCACCACCCAGTTAATCCCCATCAGAGGATTCATTCACTGATTATGTTAAGGCTCTCATAACCCAGTTATTTAGTTATTTTGCCTCCAAACTTTCTTACATTGTCTCAAACATGAGCTTTTGGGGGTCACCACATATCGGAACCACAACAAGAATTTTTGTAACCCCATTTGACCGGTAAAGAAACCTCCTACTTGTGGTCGCAGAGTCAGACCATGAGACCAGATCAACCTGTATTTTAATTACCCCACACAACTTCCTCAGGTGCCATATCAGAAAGTGTAGAAACTGGAAAGCATCAAGTCGCACGTCTCCTGTAACCCTTCTGCTCAGCACAGGGGATGACATTTTAGATTTTGTTATTTGGGTCACATTTTTATGCACTTTTCTCCACTGAAGTGGTTTCATTGCAGCACATTCTGTTTTGTAGTTTCATAGACTATCTACACACAACACAATGTTTTTCTCTAGTATTATCCATAATCTACGGCGTGATGAAACTATGCTTTATTTGATCCCAATTTTTGGACATTTAGGTGGTTTCCAGCGTTTCTTACAATAAATGGCATTGTGTGGTGGATTGCGAAATCTGTCTGCACAGTATTCTCCTTTCGTGAAGAGGTGGAGTCCAATCGGGGCACCAGGGTACATGCCAGTAATCAATGCCAGCTCATCAGATGGCTGAGACAGGAGGATTGCAAGCTCAAGGCTAGCCTGGGCACCTTAGCCTGTGCTTGCCCTCAGCGAAGTCCAGGCTGGCAGACAGAGGAGGAGAGCTATGTGGCTCAGTGGCCCGTGTCACCCCTCTGGCAGCTTGCCAACCACCAGAGTGCGAGAAGGGAGGTGTCCTGGATCCTGCAGCCAACGGCTGGTTCCCCAGCCCAGGAAATACACTTGAAAGAGCCCAGCAGGGACTGGCTAAGCTCGCCCAGGTTGGAAGGACCACCCTGCCCACCTAGGGAATAGGGAACCAAAGAAACGGCTGCGGGGAGGCTTGGGGGGTGTGCTACCCAGCAAAGGCTGAGGCAGACAAGGTGAAGAGAGGCAGTTACGGTGCAGAGGGAGAGGCAGAGAGAGGTCTGGCAATGGGATGGGGTTCAGGAAGGAAGTGGGGGGCTCTGGGAGGAGGGAAGCTCAGGAAGGGGGTCAGGGCATAAGGAGAGTTTAGGACCAAGACAGGACGCTCTAGAAGCAGCGAGGACACGAGGTGCATTTACCTAACAAATTTCAAAATCTGAACATTCATTCATTTGCATATTAGGCTGCACCCAAATGCTGTTTCCAGAGAGCGCATCCCCACCTACTTGGGGACAACGCATGTAGCTCTTTTTGCTCTTGGCCAACGTGGTGACAGTGGCGTCGGTGGGTCTCGATTCTGCTGTGTGTGGTCTCTGAGGGGCCGATTCAGAGGCTACTGTCCTTTGTTTTTGCTATTTTCCTGGTTCCTAGTTTGTCTATCAGTGATTTGCAGAGAGCTTTAAAGACCTGCCTACGCGAACTGGAATGCAGCCGTCCAAGCCGTGAAGCTTGATGCATCCGGAGTCACCACCAACGAAACCGAGGTGCCTCGCCCCAGAAAATCCCTTCTGCGGTCAATTTCCACTTCACTCCTGTCCCGGGCAACCACCAATCTGCTTTTTCTATCATTAGAGGCTAAAATCATCTAGGCTTTTTGATATATAAAACTTATTTTAAGCTTTTAATGAGTCAGATCTATTTTTTTTTTCCTTTAACCATGTTTAAAAGATTTGTCCCATGCCACAAGTTAAAGATTCACCTATATTTTCTTCTATTTGTTTTTATATAAACCTTCAATTCACTCGAGATTTATTTTAATGTATTCCATGAAGCATCTATCCTTATTATTTCCCAAGATTTTATCATTTATCCAATATTATTTCACTGATTTTCAGTCTATCACACACACACACACACACACACACACACACACACACACACTGTTGCTGGCTTTCATCATTGCAAAGGTTTTGCAGTGCTATTGAATAACAGGTAATGCATGCACCCTGCCCAACCCACACCTATTCTCTTCAATATTTTCTCGGCAGTTCTTGCTCATTTATTCTTTCCAGTGAACTTCAGAATCACTTTATCAGGTTCTAAAAAAGAAAAAGAAAAAGGTCTTGGAAAAGGAACTACAGTCTTTAATTATTATTTGCATTTTTATTTTCCTAAATTTTGTCTGTGGACTTCCTAAGGATAACAGCCATGGCTTAAGATACATCTTTGTCACTGGGAGCAGTGGCACTCACCTGTAATCCCAGCAGCTCAGGAAGCTGAGGCAGAAGGATCGCAAGTTCAAGGTCAGCCTCAGCAATTTAGCAAGGCCCTAAGCAATTTAATATCTCGAAATAAATAAATAAATAAAAGAGCTGGGGACATGGCTCATAGGTTAAGCACCTGCATTCAATCCCTGGTACACCCGCGCACACAATGCCTGATACGTCTTTGTCATCTCTACAATGCCTGACACATAGAAGATTCCCATAGATATGTGTTGACATAAAGCCACCAGACACCTTTGTGAAAATAAATATTTTTAAACTACCTATCAAAAGAAAGACACAGGACAGCATCCTACATATTGAATATCAATAGGTCTTCTCAACAAACCAGATGGGATAGTTTTAAAAATTGAAACCCATCAACATTTAACTGATTCAACACAAAATAAATTAATAGATCAAACCTGAATTAAAATAACAAAATGTCTGAAGTCTTTTTCTGTACTTGCCTTGTATTGCTATGTTGAATATTTCTATGTCAAAGTAAGCCATGAGTCAGACTCTATATTCTATTACAATTCATGTGTGTGTTGGTGATGAAACTTAGTAAGATTGGCTTTTGTTATAGGAATGCCCTCTTATACATTTTTTTTTTGAACCAGGGATTGAATGAACTCAGGGGTGCTTAACTACTGAGCCACATCCCCAGTTCTTTTCTGTATTTTATTTAGAGACAGGGTCTCACTGAGTTACTTAGGACCTCACTGAGTTGCTGAGGCTGGCTTTGAACTCACAGTCCTCCTGCGTCAGCCTCCTGAGTCACTGGGATTACAGGTGTGTGGCACTGCACCTAACATCCTTTGCATTTTCTAAAAAACAAAATCTTAAGAAAAGTGAACTAAATCTGCATGGGTGATCCATAGCCCTGACTTCTTAGCCTTGAGTGTATTCATTTGTTAGAAGATTCTACAGGGTTAGACCTGAAAGTGGCCTCCCAGAGCCAGTTCCTTCACTTAGCGGAGACTCGGGAAAGGAAGACCACATGGTGAGTGAACAGCAGAACTAGCGCTAGACTCAGCTCCTTGCTCATCCTGCCCCTAGTGATATTGACATTGCATTGGACTATGAGGGCCCAGACTTTATACCTTTTCCTCAAGGCCCAATTAATTTGAAGCTGCTCTTTGAGAAGCAAGCTCTCTAAAGCCTTTGCCCTTGATTTTTGGGGCAAGGGTGCCAGGCTCTCAAACAATGAAAAACAATGGTCCTAAAACTCTATGTAAGGTGAGTTTTTGCTTAAAGGCAAATCTGGGCTTTCTAAAATGAGCGAAATCACTTTCAAACCCAAATGGCAGCCCAATAAAGCTCCTGAGGATTATATATAACAGTCATTAAAAAGTGAAGAGGACGAGAGACAGAAAATGTAGCACTCGATGTCAAGGGAGAAGTGACTTTGAACAGTCACTATAATGGCCAAATCCATCAGGCTAATAAAGAAGGAGCCCTATAAGAAGGGGAAGCTGCTGTAGATATGTTGGGGGACCGAGCTAAAGGAGAAAGATTGACAAATAATGAGAACAGCTCTGCACGTCTCCAGATTTCACAAGTGGCTTCAGCAGCTGAGACAGGCACTGGGTGAGCTGTATATCAGAGGTGCCTCTATTATGCAGAAGACAGCTTTATGACCCAGAGAGTACACAACCTAACCTGAGAAGTGTCCCCCACCACAGGCAATGCTGCCAGATGGCTGTCACACACAGAACCCATCCATTGTCCTCAGCCAGGGAAAGTGAGCCACCCAAGATGAATGAGGGGCAAGTGACCCCTCGCTCTCTATATTTAGTAGAGCAAGACAAGAGTTCATAGATTCAGGTGGTACACCTTAAAGGGAAGTACTTAGGTTCACTCTTGCTTTTAGGAGAATAAATAACAAAAATGGTGCAAGACAGAGGGGTGCATCCAGCTCATAAAGATAAATTCCAGGAAGCTCCCGAAACCATGGGTCACACACCCCGTTTCCTCAAACTTGCATCGTTGTCCAGGAAATGAGACTTATCTTATTTGGCTTTATTTTTTTTTCTACAGATGAGGTTAAAAAGAGTCTTCTTTTCTCACGGGGACCAAACAAGCCAACAAACACAGAGGTTATTACCTGCAAGCCACCCTTCTGTGGAATGTCTAAATTATTTAGCTTGATGCATTGCAATGAAGAGTCTTTGTAAAAGCAAAGCAAAATCAATTTCAGATGGATTGTAGATTTAAATGTGAATGGTCAAACACAACGCTTCCAGAAAATCACAAAGGAAAATATCTTCGTGGCTCTTGGGGCAGACAAATATTTCTCAAGCAAGACACACTAAAAGCACTGACTACCAAGGAAAGATGCCATTTGAATGCATTAACATCCAGGGAAACAATCCAGAGAACTAGAGAAGATATTTGTGATTCATTTATCCAACGGAAGTCCTGTGTCCAGAATATATAAAGAACTCTTACAAATGAATAAGAAAAGGGGGAGAAGGAAGATGGCGGCGAGGGGAGTGCATTGTCCCCGTGTGCTGCTTCACTGTGTGGGAGTATGACAAGTCAGGACGGCTAAAGGATATTTTGTTAGGAATTTCCAGCAATAGTGGGGTGCTCCGGAACCTGGAGGAAGGATTTCCATCGCACGAGGATCGGCTACGGGGACTCAAACGCGAGAGGTTTGTCGCACGGAGGGTAACACTGCTTATTCAGCAAATCGCCCCGCGGCTAAAGTCTGGGATAGAGACGCAGGGTTACAGCGCTGCAGTTTCTGCCAGCCGCGCAAGCAAGCACCGTACTCAGGGCTGAATTCTGGGTTCGAGACGGGGGAAGGAAGCGGTCCATCTCGGTTCTCCACACCGGTCAGACCACAGAGGAGGCCAGCAGCCACCATGTTGGTAAACTGACGTCACCACCCCTGTTTTTGACTGACTGCAGCTCATTCAGCCATAGAACAGGTAATTTCAGGCTGCAATTCGCCTGCGGCTTGCAGACAGATTGCTAGGGCTCAGCGCCTGGGTGCTTCTTAGAACCTGATCTTATCGGAGTGAATACCGAGCGCGGGGCGGCCGAGTTCCGGCTCCCGGAACTGAGCCCGCGGGGACTGCTTCTTGGAGCTTACATTTATAGGAGCTTACACCGAGCACGGAGTGGCCGAGTTCCGGCTCCCGGAACTTCCCTGGCCCGGGGCTAGGAGCCCGCGGAAACTGCTTCTCGGTCCGGGTCCTGCTGAGGGCCAGTCAGGACTCACCCAGTGCTTTGGTTGCCCGGCAAGGGGAACGAAATGCTGCCATTCGCATAGGATACCAACATGGCAGAGATCTGACGTCTGCAGAAAGCGGCGGAGGAGGGAACTTCATCAATACCAGTGGTGACATAAGCAGTTGGTCTCCTGGTAGGGGGGGTGAGGCACAGTCACCCGAGTCTCCTCAATTTGTCGTTGAGCCAGAGGGAAGGAGCCGGGCCGCCGCCAGCGCCCGGAGCAGGCCCAGCGGCTCGCCAGCGTGGTGACCGCGTGACCCCAATTGGAGAGGGGGCGGAGCGGAGCCGCCACCCGCAACCACAAGGTGGGCAGACCCGCGACCCAGTGGTACATGGGCGTGGTAGGAGGGGCAGGGCAGAGCCGCGGTTCGCGCTTGCAAGGTAAACAGACCTGTGTCAGCCTGGCGGGTCAGGCCCAGTGGCCTGCCAGTGTGGTACACACGTCACCCCAACTGGAGTAGGGGCAGAGCAGATCCTTCGCCCACGCCCGGATCAGGCCCTGCCGGTGTGGTGGTCACGTGACCCCAATTGGAGTGGGGGCGGAGCGGAACTGCCACCCGTGCCCGCAGGGTGAGCAGACCAGTGATCAACCTGCAGATCAGGCCCAGGGGTCCGCAGGCGTGGTAGGAGGGGCAGGGCAGATCCGCCGCCCGCGCCTCCAAGGTAGGCAGACCTACAACAGACCGGCGGATCAGGCCCAGGAGCCTGCCGGCGTGGTACAAACACCACCCTAACCTAATTGGAGTAGTGGCAGAGCAGAGTCACCGCCCGTGCCAGGAACAGGCCCAGCGTCCTGCAGGCGGGGTAGCCATGACACCCTAATTGGAGTAGGGGCAGAGCAGAGCCTCCACCCGTGCCCGAAAGGTGGGCAGATCTGCGACCGACCAGCGGGACAGGCCCAGTGGCCTGCCGGTACGACAGACACGTCACCCCATTTGCAGTAGGGGCAGAGTAGAGCCGCCGCCCGCGCCTGCAGGGTAGGCAAACCTGCAACCGACCGGCGGATCAGGCCCGGTGGCCTGCCGGCGTGGTACACTCGTCACCCCAATTGGAGTAGGGGCAGAACAGAGCCGCCGCCAGCTCCCAGAACAGGCCCAGTGACCTGCCGGCGTGGTAGCCACGACACCCCAATTGGAATAAGGAGAGAGCAGAGCCGCTGCCCGCACCTGCAGGAAAGATATGCAAGCAGTATGAAAAGACAAGGAAAGAAAGGACCACAAGCAATGCAGGTCAACGCAACTTTAGAAGAGGTAACAGCTGCAGCAGATGGAATGTCAGATAAAGAATTCAGGATATACATGCTTCAGATGATCTGGAGTATCAAGGAAGACATTAAACAGCAAAATCAGACAATGAAAGATCACTTCGACAACGAATTACGCAAACAAATCCAGGAAGCAAAGGATCAACTATACAGGGAGATAGAGGTTATAAAAAACAAACAAACAGAAATCCTAGAAATGCAGGAAGCAATAAACCAACTTAAAAACTCAATGGAGAATACTACCAGCAGAGTAGAACACTTAGAAGATAGAACATCAGACAATGAAGACAAAGTATTTCAACTGGAAAAGAACATAGACAGCTCAGCAAGACTGTTAAGAAACCATGAGCAGAACATCCAAGAAATATGGGATAACATTAAGAGACCAAACTTAAGAGTCATTGGGATACAGGAAGGTACAGAGCTCCAAACCAAAGGAATGAGAAGTCTATTCAATGAAATAATACAAGAAAACTTCCCAGACTTGAAGAATGAGACAGAACCCCAAATCCTAGAAGCCTACAGGACGCCGAATGTGCAAAATCATAAGAGATCCACACCTAGACACATCATAATGAAGATGCCCAACATACAGAATAAGGAGAGAATTTTAAAAGCTACAAGAGAAAGGAAGCAGATTACATTTAGGGGTAAGCCAATCAGGATAACAGCTGATCTGTCAACACAGACTCTGAAAGCTAGAAGATCCTGGAATAACATATTTCAAACACTGAAAGAAAATGGGTTCCAACCAAGAATTGTGTATCCAGCGAAATTAAGCTTCAGGATGGAGGATGAAATTAAAACCTTCCACGATAAACAAAAGTTTAAAGAATTCGCAGCTAGAAAACCATCTCTTCAAAACATCCTCGCCAAAGCATTACAGGAAGAGGAAATGGAAAATAACAATGAAAACCAACAGTGGGAGGTAGGACAGTAAAGGGGGGGGGAATAATCAAAGAGGAAAACAAACCATGTTTAGTAACAGAAATAAACAAATATGGCTGGAAGAACAACCCATATCTCAATAATAACCCTAAATGTTAATGGCTTAAACTCACCAATTAAGAGACACAGGCTAGTAGAATGGATCACAAAACAAGACCCAACAATATGCTGCCTACAGGAGACGCATTTGATAGGAAAAGACATACATAGGCTGAAGGTGAAAGGTTGGGAAAAATCATATCACTCATATGGACTTCGGAAACAAGCAGGAGTGTCCATACTCATATCAAATAAAATCGATTTCAAGCCAAAGTTAATCAAAAGAGATAAAGAGGGACACTACATACTGCTTAAGGGAACCATACACCAACAAGACATAACAATCATAAATATTTATGCCCCAAACAATGGTGCAGCTATGTTTGTCAAACAAACTCTTCTCAAGTTCAAGAGTCTAATAGATCACCATACCATAATCATGGGAGACTTCAACACACCTCTCTCGCCACTGGACAGATCTTCCAAACAAAAGTTGAATAAGGAAACTATAGAACTCAATAACACTATTAATAACCTAGACCTAATTGACATATATAGAATATACCACCCAACATCAAGCAGTTACACTTTTTTCTCAGCAGCACATGGATCCTTCTCAAAAATAGATCATATATTATGTCACAGGGCAACTCTTAGACAATATAAAGGAGTAGAGATAATACCATGCATCTTATCTGATCATAATGGAATGAAACTGAAAATCAACGATAAAAGAAGGAAGGAAAAAGCATACATCACTTGGAGAATGAACAATAGGTTACTGAATGATCAATGGGTTATAGAAGATATCAAGAAGGAAATTAAAAAATTCTTAGAGATAAATGAAAACACAGACACAACATATCGGAATCTATGGGACACATTGAAAGCAGTTCTAAGAGGAAAATTCATTGCTTGGAGTTCATTCCTTAAAAAAAGAAAAAACCAACAAATAAATGATCTCATACTTCATCTCAAAATCCTTGAAAAAGAAGAGCAAAACAACAGCAAAAGAAGTAGAAGGCAAGAAATAATTAAAATCAGAGCTGAAATTAATGAAATCGAAACAAAAGAAACAATTGAAAAAATTGACAAAACTAAAAGTTGGTTCTTTGAAAAAATAAACAAAATCGACAGACCCTTAGCCATGCTAGCGAAGAGAAGAAGAGAGAGAACTCAAATTACTAGCATACGGGATGAAAAAGGCAATATCACAACAGACACTTCAGAAATACAGAAGATAATCAAAAACTATTTTGAATCCTTATACTCCAACAAATTAGAAGATAGTGAAGGCATAGATAAATTTCTTAAGTCATATGATCTGCCCAGATTGAGTCAGGAGGATATAGAAAACCTAAACAGACCAATATCAATTGAGGAAATAGAAGAAACCATAAAAAGACTTCCAACTAAGAAAAGCCCAGGTCCAGATGGGTATACAGCAGAATTTTACAAAACCTTTAAAGAAGAACTAATACCAATACTTTTCAAGTTACTTCAGGAAATAGAAAAGGAGGGAGAACTTCCAAATTCATTCTATGAGGCCAACATCACCCTGATACCTAAACCAGACAAAGACACTTCAAAGAAAGAAAACTACAGACCAATATCTCTAATGAACCTAGATGCAAAAATCCTCAATAAAATTCTGGCGAATCAGATACAAAAACATATCAAAAAAATTGTACACCATGATCAAGTAGGATTCATCCCAGGGATGCAAGGCTGGTTCAATATACGGAAATCAATAAATGTTATTCACCACATCAATAGACTTAAAAATAAGAACCATATGATCATCTCGATAGATGCGGAAAAAGCATTTGACAAAGTACAGCATCCCTTTATGTTCAAAACTCTAGAAAAACTAGGGATAACAGGAACATACCTCAATATTGTAAAAGCAATCTATGCTAAGCCTCAGGCTAGCATCACTCTGAATGGAGAAAAACTGAAGGCATTCCCTCTAAAATCTGGAACTAGAGAGGGATGCCCTCTCTCTCCACTTCTGTTCAACATAGTTCTCGAAACACTGGCCAGAGCAATTAGACAGACGAAAGAAATTAAAGGCATCAAAATAGGAAAAGAAGAACTTAAATTATCACTATTTGCAGATGATATGATTCTATACCTAGCAGACCCAAAAGGCTCTACAAAGAAACTATTAGAGCTAATAAATGAATTCAGCAAAGTGGCAGGATATAAAATCAACACGCATAAATCAAAGGCATTCCTGTATATCAGCGACAAATCCTCTGAAATGGAAATGAGGACAACCACTCCATTCAAAATATCTTCAAAAAAAATAAAATACTTGGGAATCAACCTAACAAAAGAGGTGAAAGACTTATACAATGAAAACTACAGAACCCTAAAGAGAGAAATAGAAGAAGATCTTAGAAGATGGAAAAATATACCCTGTTCATGGATAGGCAGAACTAACATCATCAAAATGGCGATATTACCAAAAGTTCTCTATAGGTTTAATGCAATGCCAATCAAAATCCCAACGGCATTTCTTGTAGAAATAGAGAAAGCAATCATGAAATTCATATGGAAAAATAAAAGACCCAGAATAGCAAAAACAATGCTAAGCAGGAAGTGTGAATCAGGCGGTATAGCGATACCAGACTTCAAACTATACTACAGAGCAATAGTAACAAAAACAGCATGGTACTGGTACCAAAACAGGCGGGTGGACCAATGGTACAGAATAGAGGACACAGAAACCAATCCACAAAACTACAACTATCTTATATTTGATAAAGGGGCTAAAAGCATGCAATGGAGGAAGGATAGCATCTTCAACAAATGGTGCTGGGAAAACTGGAAATCCATATGCAACAAAATGAAACTGAATCCCTTTCTCTCGCCATGCACAAAAGTGAATTCAAAATGGATCAAGGAGCTTGATATCAAATCAGAGACACGGCGTCTGATAGAAGAAAAAGTTGGCTACGATCTACATACTGTGGGGTCGGGCTCCAAATTCCTCAATAGGACACCCATAGCACAAAAGTTAATAACTAGAATCAACAAATGGGACTTACTCAAACTAAAAAGTTTTTTCTCAGCAAAAGAAACAATAAGAGAGGTAAATAGGGAGCCTACACCCTGGGAACAAATCTTTACTCCTCACACTTCAGATAGAGCCCTAATATCCAGAGTATACAAAGAACTCAAAAAATTAGACAATAAGAAAACAAACAACCCAATCAACAAATGGGCCAAGGACCTGAACAGACACTTCTCAGAGGAGGACATACAGTCAATCAACAAGTACATGAAAAAATGCTCAACATCTCTAGCTGTCAGAGAAATGCAAATCAAAACCACCCTAAGATACCATCTCACTCCAGTAAGATTGGCAGCCATTAGGAAGTCAAACAACAACAAGTGCTGGCGAGGATGTGGGGAAAAGGGTACACTTGTACATTGCTGGTGGGACTGCAGATTGGTGCAGCCAATTTGGAAAGCAGTATGGAGATTTCTTGGAAAGCTGGGAATGGAGCCACCATTTGACCCAGCTATTCCCCTTCTTGGTCTATTCCCTAAAGACCTAAAAAGAGCATGCTACAGGGACACTGCTACAACGATGTTCATAGCAGCACAGTTCACAATAGCAAGACTGTGGAACCAACCTAGATGCCCTTCAATAGACGAATGGATAAAAAAAATGTGGCATTTATACACAATGGAGTATTACTCTGCATTAAAAAATGACAAAATCATAGAATTTACAGGGAAATGGATGGCATTAGAGCAGATTATGCTAAGTGAAGCTAGCCAATCCCTAAAAAACAAATGCCAAATGTCTTCTTTGATATAAGGAGAGTAACTAAGAACAGTGTAGGGACGAAGAACAGGAGAAGAAGATTAACATTTAACAGGGATGAGAGGTGGGAGGGAAAGGGAGAGAGAAGGGAAATTGCATGGTAATGGAAGGAGACCCTCAGGGTTATACAGTGGAGGAGGTAGAGAGAGAGGAGGGGAGGGGAGGGGAGAGGTGGGGAGGGGGGAGGGTGGAGGATGGGAAAGGCAGCGGAGCACAACAGACACTAGTATGGCAATTTGTAAATCAATGGATGTGTAACTGATGTGATTCTGCAATCTGTGTATGGGGTGAAGGTGGGAGTTCATAACCCACTTGAATCAAAGTGTGGAATATGATATGTCAAGAAATTTGTAATGTTTTGAACAACCCACAATAAAAATTTAAAAAATAAAAAAAAAATAAAAAAATAAAAAAAACCAGGAGAATAAAAAATCAAAAAAAAAAAAAAAAAAAAAAAAGAAAAGGACACTGCTTCTTGTTGTGAAATTTGGTTCTATTTAAGGAAACATCCCACACAGATTATTGTAACATGGGGAATTTTTACTATTTGTAAAAATAGTCCTTCTTTTATTTGGTCTGGTGGTCAGGGTTCACTGGTTTTCAATATATTTTATGTCACCTTTTATATTTATGTCATTTGCATTTCTGTGGTGCTGATTATTGTATTTTGCTTTTGCATTTATGCATTTACTTTACTTATTTTTTATTTTTAATTGACATAGTGTTTGTACTTATTTGCAGGATGCAGTATTCTAACTCCACACAGGTGTACAAAAACATTTTGTACGTAATGGTAGACAATTTTGTAAGAATGAAAAGAATCTGTTGGAATTTGTCCAACTAGAACATTAGAATATTAGTTCAGGGCTCTGGTTATAGAGGATGTCTATATGTCATCTCATATAAAATATGCTGAAAAAATCTGAGTTGCATTTAGTATTTTAGATTATAACTAGCATTTATAATTTCATCTAAAAAAGCACTTGGGGCCTCATTTAAAAAAAAAAAAAAAGAGGTAAAAGACTCGAACAGATGTTTGTATCCAGATTGCTGGAAACCTATGAGAAAGTATGCAACCCATTGCTCATCTGGGGAATGCAGATTAAAATTCTAGAGAGATTGTACTACTCCCCCACCAGAATGGCTAACGTGAATAGGGCCAACTATACCAACTGTTAGTAAGGATGCAAAATCACTAGAGCCCTGGTGTGCTTGCGTTGATGGTGTGAATGTGGAATTGCTCTGCCAATGTCTTGTTCGGCTTCGGCTGCTATAGCAGATTATTACAAAATGGCCTCTTTTTTTGAGGGTACTCATTTCATTCCTGAGGGCTCCACCTCCAAGATTTAACCATCTCCCAAAGGTACCATCTTTTAAGATTTTAAAATACAAGTTTGGGAAGACACAAACATTGAGTCAGTAGCAGACAGTTATCTCTTAAACTCGAATGCCAATATATACTGTGACCCAGCAATTCCACTTTCAGATTCGCATTTCATATGTGTACCAAAGGACATCTACAAAAATGCTTTAGACGCATTCGTCACACTAATAATGAATATTATTCATTGTGGCTCCAAACTGAAAGCTAGCCAAATGTCCATCAACAGCTGAATGGATAAATAAATTGTGGTAGATTCACACAATGGAATATCACACAGCAATGAAAAGGGGCAAACTGCTATTACTATGACATTGAGGAATCTCTTGAACATGAAATTGAATCAAAGAAAAAAAAATTAGTAAAGAGTATATCTGTTTTAGCCAGCTTTTCAGTGCTGTGGCCAAAAGACTTTATAAGAACAATGGAGAGGAGAAAAAGGTTATGTGGGCTCCCTGTTTCAGATGTTCAGTCTAAGGTTGTCTGAATCCTTAGCTCTGGACCCAAGGTGAGATAGAACATCATGGCAGCAGGCTGTGGACAAGAAGCAGCTCCAGACATGACCACCAGGAAGCAGAGAGCTCGGCTCACCAGGGACAAATTATGAACCTCAGGGTCATGTCCCCAGTGACCTACTTCCTCCAGCCACACCCCACCTGCCTACAGTTACCACCCAGTTAATCTGTATCAGTGGATCAGATCAATCCACTGATTACGTTAAAGCTCTCATGATCTAATCATTTCACCTCTGAACTGTCTTGCATTGTCTCACACGTGAGTTTTGGGGGGAACCTCATACCTAGACAATAACAATATCCAAATAATTTGATTGATATAAATTTCAAAAACAGGCAAAATTACCTCTATGGTGATAGAATTAAAGATCATGGTGACCTTTTGCTGTGGGTGAGTAGTGACTGGGAGAGCGAAGGGGAGGGTTCCTGGGGTACAGGTAATATTCTCTTTTCTGATCTGGGTTGTATTACACAGTAATGCTCGCTTGGTAAAATTTGTGGAGTTTTATATTTGTGCACTTTTCTGTGGTAGTTATACTTCAGTTAAAATTTATTTAAAAATCGATGGCACAACCACGTGAGTGAACTTAACACTACTGAACTAGACTCCCCAGAGGCTTAAAATACTCCATTTTATGTTGTTGTAGCCAGCTTTTTCGCTGCTGTGACTAAAGGATCTGAGCAGAACAACCGTAAGGAAGAAAAGTTTATTTGAGGGTTTCAGAGGTCTTAGTCCATAGAAGGCCGGCTCCATTCCTCAGGGCTTCAAGTGAGGCTGGACATCATGGCGGGAGAAGGTGGTGGAGGGAAGCAGCTCACATCATGGTGATCAGAAGCAGAGAGAGAGACTCCACTCTCCAGATACAAAAATGTACCCAAAGCCACACCCCAATGCCACCTCCTCCAGCCACACCCCACCACCTCAGTTACCACTCAGTTAGTCGCTATCAGGGGATTAATTCACTGACTGGGTTAAGACTCTCTCAACCCAATCATTTCTCCTCTGAATCTCTTGCTCTGTCTCAGTTGTGAGCTTTTGGGGGACACCTCACATCCAAACCATAACATATGTTATGCATATTTTACCACAATTAAGGTTTTTGTTGAGTTTTTTTGTTTTGTTTTGTTTTTTAAAGAAGGAATCAATCTTGCCATCACCTTGACTTTACACTGCTAGTCCCCAGAACTGGTAAATGCAGTCAAATCCCATGCCATTGCCAAATGTCATGATAAAACTATCACCACGGTGTTCCTCAAATAACGAAAACCAGATCTACCATATGACCTAACACTTCTGGGTCTATATCCAAAGGAAATGAAATCACCACATCAAAGAGACACCTGCAGGCCTCTATTTATGGAAGCACAGTTGACAGGCTACGGAATCACCTTGTGTCCGTCCGTGGAGATTGGATGAAGAAAATGTGGCATATGATTGTCTCAACGAATTAATATTCAACCTTTAAAAAAATGAAATCACCATCATGTGCGGCATAGCGGCTGGAACGGGTTGAAATCACGTTAAGTGAAATACGCCAGATACAGAAAGAAAAAAAAAAAACTCATGTTCTCTCAGATGCTAAGAATGTTGATTTCAAAATAAAAGAAGTAGAATTATAATTACCAGAAGCTAGAAAGAGAAGCAGGAGTAGGGACATGAGGGGGGTTTGGATAATGGGTACCGATCCACAGAGTCGGGGAAAAGCTCTCGTGGTCTACAACACAGTGGGGTGACCTCAGTTCACAGAGGCTTATTACGTGTTTTATGAAAAACTGCGGAAGAGGAGTTTAGAGTCTCCAAACATGAAAACGATGATAAGGAATGCTAACTACCCTGATTCGATCAGAACACATTGTATGCTTGCATCAAAATACCACATCATACTCCATAAACATGCATAATTATTATGTTAACTATAAAGAAAAAAATCAAAACTAAAGAAGAAGAAAGAAAGCAAGGGTCACTATGAAATTGTGTCTTGGTTCCAGAGAAGACTCAAATCACTGATTTCTAAACTCAAGGTGGTTTCTTATGTTTTTTAACACATCACCCCAAAATATTTTCTAATTAAAAAAAAATCTAAATTTAAATAAGGGAGTGTTGCTCCATACATTAAAGTCAAGAGAAAAGAAATCTGGCACCCGTCAGAGCTCACCTCACCCTATAATTAGGTTTGGTCTCCCAGACAGTCAGGTTAAGCATACAGACTTAAAAGCTCTCGGGACTCCCCTCATCGGTGCCTACAGGTCCCTGCAGGGGAAACACAGGCCACCCAAGGGGCACAGGGCCCCCTGTTGCCTCCTGAGGCAGATTACTTGACCGCCATTGCTCCCTCCCCCTCCTGGGCAGGGTTGGACTGATGCCAGGGCTGACCCTGCAGCTGTCCCTCTGGTGCTCCACGAGGGGCGGGGACCAGGTTGCAGTCCACTAGGCCCCAGTCTCATCCCCACGGCAGGCCTCACCTAGAGCATCCTTTGGAACACACGTCATTTTTGCAAGAAGTCCGGATGGAGACTCATGGAACTGCGTGCCACAGCCCACCCAGTCATACACCCAACCATCACTGAGGTCTGAGTGCCGAGGAGCCTCTTGGTTCTGGCATAGGAAGAAGCTCTAGGCTCCATGGATTCCGTCTGATATTTTCAGAGATGTCAAAGTCTCCTTTGACAAGACAGTCTAGGATAGCCCCTGGAAGGAATTAGCAGAACATGGACAAAAGTTCTGGGTCCTTCCCTGGGGTATTCCAGCTCTCTCCTCAATCACTGCCTTGTGTGGGCTTCCATAACCCTCACCTGGGGAAGGGAAAGAGATCAGCCCTGGGCAAGAGGAACAGACAGCAGAGGAGGCTGATTTTATCCTGCCCACAGATCAGAGGGCACAGTAAAATGTCCTTTCACTTAGGAGAATAGACATCACTGGGATCTCCTATATGTAATCTCCAAACCAGCTTCCTTCTGGGAAAGAATCTGACTGCCCTAGGTTGCTTATCCAACGTCTCTTTCTTCCACTCACCCCTCCTCCTGCAGAGCAGAATCCTCATGGGGTTGAGTGTCTCTCTTCCTCTAAGTCTGTGGGGACAGCCCAGCCACAACCCAGGCCCCACCTGTGGCTCTTCCCTCTTCATCATGCACGGTTTTATGGTGAGCAAACTCCTGTCCGACTTCTGTGAGAAATGCTGCCGGGCAGTGCTGGGGGTGGTGCTGGGTACGTTCACTCTCTGGGAGACTTGTTTGTGGCTCCGTGACGGCTGACTTTCTGCACCCCATCTTGCTTCAGCAGAGGGTAATCCATACTGAAGTTATAGAGCCACAGTCCAATCCACCAGCTCTGGAGACCCACCTGAGCCACTTGTGATGAGAAACAATCTAGTTCCTTATGATATAAGCCTATTGGAGACACAGTTTCCTCTAGCTACCGGCTAACATACCCAGAATGATACAGAAACTTCACGAACCAGGTTGGAAACTTTCTTTTAATTGTCTGAATGAAATCAGGCCAGGATAGACGCACCACTGAGGTTCTACAAAATCTGCTCTGGGCTCTGGCCCGCGTGCTTTCCTGGGTGCATTAAGCACCAGGGAGGGAAGGGCAGACACATTAGAATAAATCACATCTGCCATGGCTTGAACGTGTGCCCCAAATTTCATGGGTTAGAAACTTAATCCCCAAATTCATATGTTAATGATATTTGGAGATAGGACCTTTGAGAGGTGATTGGGTCATGAGGAAGAATTAATGTGGGTTAATCTGTTCATGGATTAATGGATTAATGAATTAGTGGATTAGAGCGAGAGTGGTTTTGTTATAAAATCCAGCTCTGGTTGGCACACTTGCTTCGTCTCACCATGTGACGCCCTCCGCCGTGTTCTCAGGCAGCGAGAAGGCCCTCTCCAGGTAGTCTCAGGCCTTTGGTCATAGCAACGGTACACACCAAGACAACAACTGTATAAAAAGGGACCAGAGAGCCCATATATGGACTTAGACTAAATGGCTCATTGTTTGAATTACTTGTTCATTCCAACTTCAGCCACAAAAAATGGCTCCTAGGACTTATCTTCAGCCCTGTCCTCTGACATCCTGACTCAGCCAGACTGGGTGAGGGTCCTGGAGTTCATATTTATAGCCAGTCCCCCAGTGATCCTGATGTAAGGGCTCCAGGGAGCCTCCTTCAGGGAAACCCAGGTCTACAGTGTGCAGAACTGATGCTGGGAAAAGGGAAAATGGACGGTCAAAGTCCAGGTTCTGCTAACCCAGCTTCCTGGAACCTCATTTTGCCCATATGTGAGGTGGGATCAACAATACTTGGCTCCTCCAACTGTTTGGGGAATAAAATTCCAAATATAAACTCCCTGGTGTGGGTCAGCCTCATCGGCTTGTTGACTCGTCCAAATTATGATTCTGCGGGCCCTTCAGGACCAGGGCCCTGCCCCTACGCCTAAGCCTGGGCCAGGATAGGAACTTTCAGGGTTGGTCCGGGTCTTCTTTCAGAAGTCTATCTGGCTCAGCTGCCCACCCACATGCAGGAGGAGACGATCCCTACAGCCCACCTTCCATTTGGTGCACACCGGCCAGTCCTCCAGGGTCAGCGTCCTACTAAAGCTGCTTGGGTTTCTGAGCAATGCTCCCCAGAAGCCAGAGGTTCACAATAGCTAGGGGCTCGCCCACTAGCCTCTCTCTTCCTTTTTAGGAAAGAAGGAGAGGAAGGGAAATGGACGAAAATCACCCTCCAGCCGACTCCCAGGCAATCCATTCACACAATGCACATTTATTGAACACATACTGTGCACCCAAACCAGGGCAATGACTCAGAGTTTGCCTCTGGCCCCTGCCAATCTCTTTTCTGTCTTGTAGAATCACACTGAGAGCCTGAGTCTGGAGGAGAATTATGTGAGAGTTGGAAGTTTTCTTTGGCCTGAATTTCCTCTTCTTTCTTCCATTTCTTTTCAATCCTTTCTTCTCCAGCCACCGGAGAACAGGCTACTGCCCTTGTGAGTCTCTGCTTGTGCAAAGGCCCATCTGGGGCCTTGTTCTGCTCTGTTGGACCATGTAGAGTTAGTGGTATCAACTGACACGTCCCAGGCACAGATACTGAGCTTTGTAATCTAAGAAGGGGTGCCTCTAAGGGATGTGCTGTTAAAGTAGTTGAAGACGCTCATTTGAACCTTGTAAATGCTCTCAAGTATACATTAGAGCCAACTTAAGAGTGTCCCTGTCAATCGTGCATGCGCCATCCTGGTCTCACGGGTGGACTTGATGACAGCGCCGTGGGTTTGCACAAAATGCTTCTACTCATCTTGACTGTCCAGGGCAGAGTGGGGAAGGAAGGAAGGGCCACTGTGTGTATCCCCGACACACAATCCTTGGTCTGCATTTCCTCTCATCTTCAAGAGAGGGAGGAAAATCCCTTTCATCCTTGTGAAAATTCTCTCTTCACAGGAATCCTGCAGTTTCTCTCTGCCTCCTCCCAGGGCCACCTGCATTCTTAGCCTTTCCAGGGCAGGGGGATCCCCTGTCCCTTTGATCTCTTTCGTGCCCTCCCCCTCCCTCTTTGATTTCGCCACACTCTTTTGTCACGATCAAAACTAGGCATTATGCATTAATAGGGTCTAACTAACGCCCGAAGGACCAGGATTACTTCCATGCAGTGGTTTGGCACAGTCTACTTCTTTGACTATCTCTTAGGATGCAGCTGCTCTGCAGACAGAGAGCCCAATTAAAACCTCCTGTAACTGCAGCCAATGCACCGGGGAAGGACCTAGTCACAGGTCTTAGGCCTCCGAGGAATTTCTGCTAGGATTTCTCCAGAGCTCTGGGGAGTGGCCTGAAGGAAGATCAAGGCCCTAGAACAGCCTCTGCTCCTGTAAGCCTGGAGGGCCACAGGATGTACCCAAGGAGATATTACTGGGCTCATCTGAGGCTCTGCCTCTGTTCAACTTTCCTCTCCCCCGTGGGGCCTCCATGCTCTCCTTCTCCAGGCCCATTTGAAGGATTCTCATCTTCAGAGCAGGCTGTGCCGCAGCCCTCTGTGCTATCCCACTGTCCTGAGATCCCACCTCCTCCACCTTCAATGATCCAACCCTTCTCTCCCTTCAATGCAATGTTCAAATGCCCCTTTCCTGGAAGCCCTTTTCACTTCCCACTGCACAACGCTGAACTAATCCCCATCCTGGTTTGGGATTCGGGAATGGTTGCCGCGACCCTCTTTCCTACTGAGCAACTTTGTCACTTTCCTGGAGTGGAGGAAAGCAAAGGGGACCTTCGTTTTTGGATCACCGGCCACAGGCCAGGCAGCGTGCTCGTTGCTTTACATAAGAATGTCATCCAATCCTCAGCATCCTCTTCATTAGGCATAGAGTGACGTACCCATTTTACAGATGAGATCTGCCAAGTAAGGGCAGAGAGCCAGACTTAGGTTTGAAACTCAAATCTGAGTCCAAAGCCCACACTCTTGCCAGGACCGTGTTCTGAATTTTCCATTCACTTCTGTTTAGCATCATGGCCCAGGCCAGTGCCTCAGATTCCCAGTAAACATTTGTGAAGCAGGATGTGTGATCCCAGAGTGTCCAGGGCAAGCCAACTGGGCATCTCAAGTCACTTAGACTTTGGCACAGCCTTCTGAAGGGAGGAATTCACACTTTAAAAGGGGAGGATTAAAAGAAAGAATAATAGAGCCTAACTGGTAAAAAGTAGAGAGGTTTTCTGGCCCCCCTCTCTACTCTTTTCCTGAGCGCTTTAATCTGCATTCTGAAAGAACAAACAAGGCTTGTCCTTGGAGCAAATGCCTGTTTATTGAGGAACAGCTCTGCATATTTATAGAGCCAGGGGTGGTTTGACAGTTGGCATGGGGTGCTTTTTGATTGGAGGGTAAGGATCAGGTGAGCCAGCAGGGCTAGTCTGATTGGTGGGTAAGGATCAGGTGAGCCAGCAGGGTTCTGATTGGTGGGTAAGGATCATGTGAGCCAGCAGGGCTCTGATTGGTGGGTAAGGATCATGTGAGCCAGCAGGGCTAGTCTGATTGGTGGGTAGGATCAGGTGAGCCAGCAGGGCTAGTCTGATTGGTGGGTAGGATCAGGTGAGCCAGCAGGGCTCACCATTGGATGGCTCTTCTTGGGGGATGGGGAAGTTAGTCTTTGGAGCCAGGGCGACTCCCAAAACATTCCAAGGCCCAGGCCCAGCTGGTCAGAATCGGGAGGAATGACTGTCCCTCCCTGCCCCAGGCAGGAGCCAAGCGCTCTGACTTACTTGGAGGAGAGCCTCATGGGGGCCACAGCTGAGTGTGTCCCAGCTCTCCTTTTGGCAGATGATGTGATCAGAGTCTCTGCCCCAGATGGAGACGCGCGTGGGTCCCTCCCTCCCTCCCTCCCCCCACCTGCCATCCGGAGGAAGACCGTGTTCCTTCCCTCCTGGCCCCAGTGCTGACACAGGCCCCACCGCCTCTTCCTGGAGCGTGTCTCCTCCTGTGAGAGTGAGATGGTTACAGAAGGTCACCACCTATCTTTAGCTGCTCCAGCTTCAGCAGGGGACACCTGCCAACTGTGTCTTCCCGCCCTGCTGACTGTTTCTATATGTCATCTGATGGCCGGAAGCCAAGGGCCCTCTCCAAGTCAGTCTGCTCAGGATTCCTCCTCATCAAAGTCACAGGCTCTGCCCAACCGCATGGGGTGCCATATGGGGGAACAAATGCTCAGCCAGGTTTCCCCGAGGACCCAGCAAGTGCTTCTGGGCATCCTCCAGCTCAGCCCCGGCACAGCCCTCGCCTTGGATTACTTTCCAGAGGGCTGCTCAGTGGAAGTGAGGGCTTGTCTTTCCATTCATTCATCCATCCATCCATCCATCCATTCATTCATTCATTCAGTGTCAGGGTCTATTCATCCACTGCCTGTTTGTTCCGTAATCTCTGTTCTGTTCTCTTCCATAAAGCAGTTGGCTCAAGTTCCAGAGTTTCTGCTGAGTCATAACTGTGACCTGGCGGGGAGCTTTCCAAATTTAGTTCCCCACCATGGGCTTCCTGAGTTGGCCATTTGACCTTGACCTGACTGACCTCAGAGAAGCCAGTTGGATTTGTCTCTGTTCTGTCTTGGCCCTGCCAGTGCCTGGGTCCAGAGTCAGTGCCTGGTTCTGTGGCCATACCAAGGCAGGCAGCATGACAGCTCACAGTCACTTGGGGCCAGAAGCAGGAGTCACTGTGTCCTCAGGCTTGACTGTCACCCCTGCTTGCTACTCACTGGGAATCCTCTTGAGTTTGGAGATCTGCGGACCAAAATGAGAAAACACATAATCCTGTTCTTCTTTTCCTCTTAGTGTAAACAATCTTATTTTGGGTTCTTTTTAGGAAATAAGATTAAAAGCAAAGAGCCCAAAAGAACAGCACCCAGGGCTAGTGTGCAGAACCCAAGAGACACATTTAGAAATACCTGCTGCCATTTCTGTGGTGGCTGTGTGACATTGGGCCAGTTGTTTAACTTGTCTGGGCTTTATGCTGCTCACAAGACCCAATGGTGCTCTTATAAAAAATAACTGTGTGTGTGTGTATATTCCTTGACGTATCTGTTTTTCTGTGCCTGCTTATGCTAACAACATCAAGAGCTCTAAAAGTACTTAAAAAAAAAATGCTATAACACCAACACTGCAGATGATATTGTGGGTCTTCATTTAAGAAGTCAAGTTTGCTATTATTTTCTGGGGTTTGTTTTGTTTTGTTTTTTGTTTCTTTTTCCCCCAGAAAGTTAATGGAAAACAGAGCTCTATTATAGCTCAGCAAATGGTCTCCATTCCCAGTGGGGCAAACTCTCCAGGCACCCACCCACCTGAACGGGATCAATATCCGTGGCTTTGCTTGTGGAGACCGTGGCCCTTTCTGGAAAAGCTCCCAGAACTGTTTTTCTCTCTCTGCACCACTGCGCCAAGGGGACAAGACGTAGCTGAGTTTTGTTACTCAGCCATCAACAAAAGTCAGGCCAATGGGAGAGTGTTCCTCCCGCCTAGGATTTGAGATCTGTGACTGTGCAGATCGTATATCCAACGCTAAGTGAAGTTCACTGCTGAATGCCAGCAGGCAGGACAATGACACAGTGCATGCATGCACTTGCCAAGAAGCACAATGTGTCCTACAGATGCTCTTTGGTTCTCTGCAGATCAGCATGTTCTCATCTTGGGGGGTGGGGGAGGAGGGCAGCAGGTGACAGTCCCCAGGAAGTTTTTCAAACCGCACATACTTGCTCTTCTCCTCCCCGCGCTGAAATCCTAACAGAGCTGTCAATGTGACCTCCTATTTGAGAAGTGTTGTGCTTTTTAGGGACATTCTCCAAAGTTGGCACGTAGGGCTTCCATACTATGAAAGGACCAGAGCCTGGAAAAATGAAATTCTGCTATTTCCTGCCAATCAAATCCTTCCCCAGCCAATACCCCAGCCCAGGTGATGCATTTTTAGTGCCAACTCTACAGACTCACTTGTCTTTATGAATTTGATCTTGTTCATGTAGTTAAAAGAAATCGGTTTAAACTTCTAGGCAATGCTAATACGTTGGTAGTCGTGGGAGACTAGAAGGTCATGGATAATTGATACCCAATAATAATCCCCAAATCTCATTTGGATTGGTCATTGCAACTTCCCGTCCAAAACAGTTCTCACTGGAGCTGTTAATAATGCAACTACTGTCACTGCTGTTGCCCTGACTCTCACCCTTGCCTGAATCCAGCTTCTAGTAGCAATGTCAAGTACTGAAGAGGCCCATCAAGGAAGGGACCTCAACGTCTCACAGCAGGAATTGCTATGTTTGTATGTGTGCCCACTGCAAGGGCAACAAACACCAAAAAACACAAATCTTGAAAGCTGTGAAACGAGTGCATTAAGTACTATCAATTTACGTGCTTTGCAAACGGATTTTCATAAACAGACTCACTCTGAGACTTTTTAGGTCAATGATTATTAATTTCTATGAGTTCTTAAACTCCTTGGAAACATTAATGAAAACTATGGATTCTTTTTCTTAAAAAAATTGTATTCATATATATTGTATTCATATACACATATTGAATATATTTTGCTTATAATTTCAAGAGTTTCATAGGACTGTAAGTGGCCTGTAGATAAAATGCAATATATTGAGACAAATACCAACAATAAACAGATGTACCTCCTTTCTTCTATTAGATTACAACTTGTAAGAAAGAATAATACATCACGCAAGACTATGTTAAGGATTATAATGAAAGAAACACAAAGAACCAATAAAATGTATACAAAATGTAATTACATATATCAGATAGAGTAGACAAGCATTATTCAAACCTTTCTGATTTCACTAAAAGACTACACTCTCTATCCTTATGAAACATTACTCCAAAATACATATGTGTGTTATTAATATCTGAAGTCTAGTGGGAACTTCTGCGTAGCTACATATGCAGAGAACAAAGTGAGGATCAATAATTTCTGACATGAAAGAGGTTGTCAGGAATGACATCACAAAGAAGGTGACATTTAAGTGGAGCTCTGAGGGTGATTTGAAAAGAATTTCAATAGGAGGACAGACATAACATTAATGTGTTGGAAGTCATAAGCTAAGGAAGGGGAGCCAGAAATAAATACCATAACCCCTTGGAATCAAGAGCCTTTGGCATTTATAAAAATTTAGTAGCACATCAAATTCATAGGTGCTGGGTCTATTTGAAAGCCATTGTCTCCTGCCTTTCCTGATACCATCATTATTTAATTCAAAGAAATGTGTTCCCTCCACAAAAGAAGTCCTTGTAGACCCCACCTGAAATGTTGGCCGTTTGGGCTTTGGGCATGGGTGGTTTCTCCCAATAGCAGGAATTTGAAATGAAGTGGCAGGCAGACACAGATGCTCACGTGCAAACTGCCCACCCCTGACCTAGCAATGGGAAAAAAAAGTCCCTATTGTGCTCAATGCAACCGCAATTTGGGGCGGGTGGGGCAGGGGGTAATACTTCCCAAGCCAAGAGAACTGAAGATGGGGGTTATCGATTTGAAGAAGCTGATATGGGACAAATTCAGCCTCTACAGTGCTCTATACAAAGTAGCCTTGCAAAAATTAATAAGTGAAAATTAGGTCTTCAGAATTTCATCTCCTTGCCTCTTCCTTGACAATGGGAAGAAATACTTGGCCTTATGTCTCTTTTTTTTTAATATTTATTTATTTTTTTTAGTTCTTGGCGGACACAACATCTTTGTTTGTATGTGGTGCTGAGGATAGAACCCGGGCCGCACGCATGCCAGGCGAGCGTGCTACCGCTTGAGCCACATCCCCAGCCCTTATGTCTCTTTTTTAATTGAAATGTATTATGAATATTTAGGCCAGCTGTTCTTTAACAATTAGATCAGCTTTAAAGTTTTTTTTTTTCCAAATAAAACCCATTTTTTTTCCAGGGTTGGGGATTGAACCCACAGTCTTGCACCTGCTAGCCAAGTACTTGTTCACTGAACTACACCCCAACCCTCAAAACCTTATGTAAAGATCCTATAAATAGTCATAGCTGGGCTTGTAGCTCAGTAGCAGAGCTTGGGGTGAACAGGACCCCCCCACTCAGCCCAACTCCTACGTCTAGCTATCTTAAAATCCTTGCCACTCGAAGTCCATTCGATGGACCAGCAGCAGCGTCACCACCCAGGAGGATGAGAAATGCAACATCTCAGGCCTCCCAGTAGACCTACCCAGTCAGAATCTGTAATTTGATGAGATCCCAGTTGATCCAAGTGAATAGAAAGATTTGAAAAGCCTTACTCTCAGGAATTTCAGCCTTGGTGATAGGCAGCATTTATAAATGGAAAAGATGGATTCACAGCTGGGGTTATTTTTCATTTGAAGATAGAAACAGATTATAGGTGAGATGATCTTCTCGGGAAGTTTATGAGTCAAGGAGGGAGCTGCCCATGATCAATCAGCTCTGCCAGGAATCGGGGCAGGCGCAAGTTAGACTGAAAACCAGTCCGGTTCTGCTGTCCCTCCGGAGAGCCACCCAGTTGCTACTGCTGCTGGGCCTCTGCCTTAGGGCATCTCATCCTCTTCACTGAAATCACAGAGCCCATGTCAGAAGCACTGTCCCCCAGGCCCAAAGTGAACAAATACTCCAGGATCTTTAAAGTATATTAATGTCCCTGTGACCAATGTGTTTCTCAAAACCTCTGGGCCACGTGAGACAGAGTTTAAAGGTGGATGAGCAGGCCACACTAAATCCACTCCAAAAGTCCTATCTCCCTGAGTGTGCGCATGCTTCTGTTACAATTTTTAAAGGGGCCATATGTTTGCACTATGCTTCTGCACAAGGGCCCAACAGAGGAAACCAACACAGAGTTTAATCACAGCATCTGAGCTTTGGTTGGTTGCAGGAGGCCTGGTAGCCAATTAACGAAGCTGAAGCCGATTGATCCGGTTGCTTGACTAAGCTGTAACCAATTAGGTTGTTTTCGATGCCTTCTCTCCATATTCTTGTCAATGCTGTCAGATCATTTTGTTGGCTAGAGTTCTCGGAACCTCGTCTGGTTCTGGTTGCTGCCGGATTCTCAAATTGTATCTTATTTTTGTCTTGTTTTCTGTGTTCCAATAAACCCCATGAAATTTAATTGGTCTGAGGAATTTTTCTTTAACACTTGTTTTACAACCTGTCTAAGAATTTCTGGCAGCTTCTCTTTTATTTTGTGTAAACTACCTGGGTTTTATATAAACCTCCAGGTTCAGCCAACTAAATGAGCAAACAGAATCATCCCCAGCTATTCCGAAATCCACACTTTCAAACCCATGCATGATTTTGATAAATTCTATCCCAAGTTGATTACAGAGGTACTGTGAACCTGATGTCCTAGAGCTAACACTGTTCTAGACAGCCCTTCAACCTGCTGCTTGATTCATATAACCACAAACTAAACCAAACAACATAAACAAACCAACAGAACATTAGGCCTGATGCCTGGGGGTCCTCAGACTGGTACCGAGTCTGCCAATCACTGTTATAGCGTCATAGCCTCTCAGCCACTCCCATGGTCAGGTCAGAGACACAAGATGAGGGGGCTGAACCAGAAGACCTCCCTTTGGCCTTCTTGAAAAGAAGCCTCTGGTCATTAGGAGATTAACTATCACATCATTGGGTCCTGGCTCCATGCTAATGCAAATACCTAGGAACCCATATCACTGCTGAGATTCTCCCAATAGGCTTTGTAAAGGTCGCTATATGGTTTTGGATCTATCAGATCCTTCCTGGGACTCAATGTATTCTTGAAATCATCTGTGGTTATTATATTTGTTCCTCAACTGTATATCTGGATCAGACATGCTTGGGATTTCCCACATTGGTCTCCCCAACCAGATAGTTATTACAGTAGGGAGACATAAGTGAACGTCTATGGAATTACCTTCTCCCGACTAAAATAATTAATGCGGGGCAATATATCATCCAAGGCTATTTCAAAGATTAAGGCTGTCAGCAAAGACTTGAAAGATGTGTTAGTGAGCATTCCTACCATACCTTCTTCTGACCCTCCCTTGGCTTGGCTTATACGGGAGAATAACAGTGTCTTAGAGAATAACAGTGGATTGTTGTATACACAATCCAATAGTGACCCCAATTATGGGTGCTATTCCAGATATGGACCATTTACTGGAGCAAATCAACACAGCTGCTAGACCTTTATGTATAGCTACTTATCTAAGCCCTTTTCCCTCTCTTACAAAGCACAGAATGGCAAAAACGTTTTTATTTCACTTGGCAGGGAGAGCAGTATACTTTTAATATCTTACTCAAGATGACATCAGTTCTAAGCTTTCTGACATGATTAGTCTACAGAGCATGTCACCACTGATCTGATACATTGATCACTTTATACTGATAGAACTATTGAGCAGGAAATAGCAGGTGCCTATATACCTTGATATGATCTATGTGTATCAGAAAGTGGGAAAGAAACTTCATTAAAATATCAGAGTAGCTATAACATGGTGTGGCTTTCTGAAGCATGAAAGAATATGCCCTTTGAAATTAAACACAACTTCTACATCCCACACCCCCATGTAAATAAATAGCTTCAAAGCTTGAGAAATAATTTACTGAGTAGCCTCAAAGTAGTCAGTTGTGCATGGGGCTTAAATAAAGGTGGTTTTACCAGCTGGTTAGGCTACAGTGCAAGCAGCTTTGTCACTGAGAATTATGACCAGGACTTCAAAATACATGTGCTAGAACAGGATTCGGAATGGAGATTGAAGCAAGGCTTGATTGGGGGAATCAGCCCAGGTCCGGGGATTTGTGATAAGCCCATGTCTGTCCCTTTGAGGAAGAGCTTTTGATTTTCTAGCAGTATATTTTAGAGTGAGTCTGAATGCACGTGGAGTTGGAGCTGCACATTATGAATCTGTTATTTTGACCTGCCAGTCCACCAGTCATGCATGCCCCAAAGTACTCCATCATTAGTAACAGTGAAATATACAAACTATGTCTAAGTCAGTCCTGAAAGTGCAAGTGATTTGCATTCACAGGTGGTTTCTATTTCCATTGGAATCTACTCCTGTTGTGTTTCTCCATCTTTTTCAACCTGTTTACATCCCCATGTGACATTCCCTAGGACCAGATGGCTTGAAGAAGAAAATAACCCAACATTTGTCTGTAGATAGTTGTACAGGATATGTGAATTCCAGTAAGAGGAGGATCACTGTAGCATTATATCCCCGACTGGAGATGGCCCAGAGCTCACCATGGAAGAGAAATTGTCTCAAGGGTGGAATTTTGGGTAGTACATGTGACCATCACTTTATCTGGAAGGAACAGTAGCTGGATGCATGAATCTGTACGGATCTGGACCTAGCAATGCCCGGATGTTTAGCCAGATAGCTGAGCCAAGATGTTTAGCTCAAGACAAAAAAATTACTGCCAAGAAAAGTAACAAACAGATTTGGAGATGGACCTTTCAGAAGAGATCCAGAGCATGATGACCTTTTTGTTTCATGTGATACTCACCAGAAGATCTCTCAACAGAGGGAGTTGGGTGGCTCAGTGAGTGCTGATCAGTCTCTTTCCCCAGTCTCACCATTTCCAAGGGGAATAGCCAGTCTCCCGGCAGCAGGTTGATAACACTGGACCCCCTCTCATGGGAGAGGCAGTGTTTTTCCCTTATTAGAGTTGATACTTTCAAGATATGGATTTGTTTTTCCAGTTGTCTCTACTTCTTCCAAAGACATAATTAACTGACTTTTGAATTCTATTTCATCATATCTTATTCCACTCGGCATCAACTCTGATCAAGGATTTCATTTTGCACCAAAAGATGAGAGGTGATGGTTTGCCTGTGTGGTCCACTAGTCTTACCATGTTTCCCAGCACCTGGAAGCAGCCAGCCCCAAATGGCCGAATGGCCAATGCAAGACTCACAAGCATTAGGTCAAAGTCAACACTCTGTGATGCTGCACTGCTGTAAATCCCAAGGGAATATGCACTTGGAACCAGTGACCAGTAAAGCCAGAATGCAGGTAATAGGACAGCACCTCTCCTTATTATTCTTTAAGACCATGTGCAATCAGGTCAAATAGATCCATCAAAGCTCAGACTTTTCATGCACAAAGTTTTCCATCACATCGATGGGAGAAGGATCTGAACAAGCTGAGGTCCTGATTGAGAGCAAAAAAAATGTGGAATAGATAACAAGGAAAAAATTTATAAAAACTAAATATGACCTTCTGCTAGTTATAAAAACTAATATTATAGTAACTATACATGTATTTTATTTATTTCTTTATTAAGTATGTATTAATGCATAATAACCAACTTTTCATTTTCCCACCACTCTTCTTCAAATTCAGTACACTGTTAGCAGCTAGGTGTATACTTCAATATTTGGAGTTTCTTTTTTAGAAAATTAAAATAGGATTGGGACTGAACTAGAGGATAATTAATAGAACATCACTAGATGCTGAAGGCAGTCAGCAGAGGAGGCAGGATCTTCCCTTTTGAAGACAGGATGTTCATGATTGTACATGAGTAGTTGTATTACATTGGGGGAAATGTGTTCCCACTGTTGGTGAGAAATCCAACCATGACGGGATAGTGCATGTGGATGCTGAGTAGCTCGAGTAGTGGACAGCAGTGTGTACCATGGACCAGCTTCATGACGTTCATGCCAGCTCCCAGCTGATATGCTAACCCAACCTGCAAAGGCAAGAGAGATAAAAGTGTCACTTCTCCAATTTCATTGCCAATGAGGACCGGCCAATCAGGGGCCCTCAGGTCATACTTTGAAAGTGGGTGAAGTCAAAAGAAAGGCCAGTGCGAAGCATCCCTTGAGACAAGTACGTGCATGGCCAATGCGGTTTGTTACCAGCAACCTGTGTGAACAGCTCTTGTCGGTGACTTGGCAGCTTTCTCAGGGTGGCAGGGAACAGGGTTCTGTCCTTTGGCCTTTTGCAGCCCCAGGAGCAATGTTCCAACTTGTCGCAGAAACAATGAATATGAATCTTGGGGCTGAGAGATGTTGGGACCTGTACCAAGAGCCATACCCCAAAGGCCTAGCATCAAACCCTCTCTGTCTAGACCAGCTCGAGAGAATTCTATTCCCCACCCTGAATGCTGACTGATGCTCTGGGGAGAGGGGTCAATGTTGAAAATAGAAACCGTAGAAACAAAAACTGATTTCCATTTATTTAGGCAACATGAGCTATTTATGGACACTTATAATGAGAATAGAAAGAATGGATCAATTGTATTTTCCAATTATGTAAAGGTCACACTTTCCAAAAAGCTTTGGAAAACATACTGGTCTAATGAGTCATTGTGACCCTCTGAAAACAATTGTATTTTAGGGTTCAAATAGATATCATATTTGTATTTAACAATATGAAATCACTACAAATATAAATGTGCCCTTGAGGCCTGAGAGGCAGCAGGTCTGATGGTTTGGTACTCAGGAGACAGAAGGGCCTGGGTTCAAATAGCAGGGCTAACACTTGCTGGCTGTGGGACCCTGAGCAAGTTACTTACCCTTCTGGGTCTTATTTTCTTCTGCTGTAAATGGGAAATAATACACTATCTTCAATCGAGGGGGTATTGTGAAAGTAAGCTGGACACTGAGGAAACAGTGCATTCATGTGTGCTGTCCCATGCCTTAACGTGCAGCACTCACTGCCCGAGAGCACTTTCCAGCAACCAACCCAAAGTTCACGTCATTGAATGAAACATGAGTCAGAGCAGATCATGGGAGGATTTTTGGTGATGTCTGCATGAATTCCAGGTAGGCTGGGTGGCTTTGTAGTCTTCAACGAGAAGAACATATTCCCCGTTTCCTTTCCTTCCCCTAGACAGAGACACCCAGTCTTTGGCTCCCCTCAGGGTCTGCTCCCAGAAGACCTTTGATTTAGATAATAATAGGACCTCAGACTGGGACCACACACCTGGGCCATAAAGTGGTTAGTTGATTCTCTCAGTCTCTGTCTTCTTGAAGCCATACCTGGCCACTATATGACTCAGGATTCTCCAGAAACAGAATATAAATATATAAATAAATAAATATATATATATTCCAGTTGTCTCTACTTCTTCCAAAGGCACAAATAACTGACTTTTGAATTCTATCTCATCATCTCTTATTCCACTCAATATTGACTCTGATCAAGGAATTTCACACAGAGAGGGACAGAGAGAGAAAGAGAGAAATTTAAGGAATCACCTTATGTGATTGTAGGGGCTGGCCAGTTTGCAATCTGCAAGGCAGGGCCACACCTGGAGCTGCAGGGCAGACAATGTAGCAGCTCAGGTCTGAAAGTGGCCTAGAGGTAAAGTCCTTCCTCCTTGGGGACCTCACTCTTTTTCTCTTGAGGTCTTCAGCTGTTTGAATGAGACTCACCCACATCCCTTTAATAATCACAACTAATTTTCTCTACTTTTAAAGTCTCTTGATTTAAATGTCAGTTGGATCTAAACAAACAAACAAACTAAAACCCTGCACAGCAACGTCTAGATGAGTTTGATCATGACCTAGCCAAGTGGGCATATCAAGTTTATCAGGCTGACCACCACATCCACCTTGATTGAACTATTTTCTATATTTATTTATTATTCTTTTGTGGTCCCAGGGATTGAACCCACTGTGCTACACCCCCAGACCTTTTTATTTTTTTTTAATCTTGAGACAGGGTCTCCCTAAGTTGCTGAGGCTGGCCTCAAACCTGCAGTCTTCTTGCCTCAGTTTCCCCAGTCACTGAGATTACAGATGGATGACACTGTGCCTGGCAATGCTTTTAAAGTGTAGGCACTTTGTCCTCTGGGTTTTTTGGACACCATACTAAGAAAATCTGCTTAGAGGAGGAAAGTTGTATTTGAGCTCACGGTTTCAGAGATTGTAGCCCGTGGTCACTTGGCTCTGTGGTTTATGGGCCTGGAGTGAGACAGATCATCATGGCAGGAAAAGTGGTGGCACAAAGCTTCCCACCTGGTGGCGGCTAGGAAGCAAAAAGAGAGAAAGAAAGGGGCTGGGGTTCCAATACCCACTTCAAAGGCACTCAGTGACCTACCCCTCCATCAAGGCCCCGCCTCCTAAAATCTCCACCATCTCCCAATAGCAGGGGACCCAGCCTTCAACACCCTGGGGGACATTTAAGATCTAAATCATAATATCCTTCCTCAGGGAAAATTGGAAAACTTGCTAACATCCCCAGCAACAAGCCAGCACTTCAAGTGGTTCATCTCATCCATTTTTACATTGGTCCTCACTGACTTTGGCTTCCAGACCTGACCCCCATGTTCTTCCAGCTGGGCCTTCTTTGCAGCATGTGTCTGCCGTGCAAACCACACGGAACAGCTGACAGTCAGATCCGGCTTTGCATCCAGGCCTGCGGGTTACATTCTGGGTAATAGAAGCAGGTCATTTAACTTCCCTGAGCTATTTCTAAGCAATAAAATAGGGGAAGTGTAGCATCTTAAGGATGTTGGGAGAAGTGAATGGAATCATTCATACTTCTAATATTTATTGAACAGCTACTCGGAGCCAAGCACTGTGGGAGGCCCTGGCCCAGTGGGCAAAGAAAGAACAGAGGTCTGAGCAGAGCTCATATGTAAAGCACTTGGCCCGGTCCCAGACTCAGAGCTAAGGGTAGCGGCCATCATTCACTGCCAGGAGTCATTGATTGCCAACGAAATCCTTCTTTGAACAAGGCAGAAAACCCCTGTGCATTTCCTGAAGAGAGCAAGAAGTAAAAAAGAATGCTGCTAGAAGGCACAGTCCACAGTCACCCAGACATGACTGTGCCCTCGTGACTCACAGCAGAACAAAGGCACTGGCCACTTCAGTGGGAAACTCACTTTGGTGAAAAGGGGAAGGCAGCAAGTCATCCTGGGAGGAGTGACTTATTCATAGGATCCCTGGTGTTCCTTCTCCTATATAATTGGGTTCGGGGCCATCAAAACCAGGACATAGGAACTGAATCCATTTGGAGAACAATGGGCCAGGGATATATTAAATGGGGATTTCCCCCTCAGTAAATCCATGACTTGTGGACACCAAAGAAACAGGTCATGCTTCAAGCTCATCTTGAGGAGCCTGGTCTACCAAATCCTTTGGCATTTTTTCTTCTTTTTTGTCTTGTCTGTGTTGGGCATCCTCCTCCAGTGACGTCAAAGATGCCTATGTCCGAATCCCCAGAACCTGTGAATAGATCACTTTACATGGAAAAGAGAAAGTAGGGGTGCGGATGGAATTGATGTTGCCAATCAGCTAATGAGGCTATCCTGGATGCAACTGAGTGGGCGCAGGGTCCTTAAGTAGTGAGGAGGTAGGCAGGGTGTCTCTCCTACTCTATTAGCCATTGCTGGATTTGAATATGGAAGAAGCCATGTGCCCAAACATGTGGAAGGCCCCTAAAGGCTGAAACAGGCAATGAGACAGATTCACTTTTAATCTTCTCAGAAGCAGTGACTGTCACACCTTTTTCTTTTTTCTTTTTTTTTTTTTTTTTTTGTTCCAGGGCTTGAACTCAGGGGCACTCAATCACTGAACCACATCCCCAGAACTATTTTGTATTTTATTTAGAGACAGGGTCTCACTGAATTGCTTGGCGCCTTGCTGTTACTGAAGCTGGCTTGAACTCGAGATCCTCCTGCCTCAGCCTCCCCAGCAGCTGGGATTACAGGCGTGCACCACCACGCCTGGCTTCACACCTTCTTTAATATCCTGGTATACACAAACATTCACATATGGAAAATGCATGAATAATTCTGACCTTTTAATAGACAAACAGAAGTAGAAGATTATAGAATGGCATATTTAGAATGTTAAAAGAAAATAACTAGCAACACCCCGTGGAAATCTCCCTCAAAACAAAGACAAACTTTTGCCATTCACCAGCTAGTTGAGCTTGAAAATTTCCAGCAGTTTCAGTTTTCTTATTTGTAGAGATAGCAAAATCCGTTTCACTTGGCTGTTGTTAATGTTTAAAGACAAAAAATTACATAAAATACCTAACACAGTTTTTGGCACAATTGTTCAAAATTAATATTATGATGATGATAAAAAAAATTGCCTATTAATGAATTAAAAGCAAAGTAAGGATGGCTTCAGAAAATGGAAACTGACATGTCACAGGCATAGCAATTATATAAAAAAAAAAGTTTAATGTGGAGGGAAATCTTCCTAAAGGGAACACAGCAATGTCAGAAGGAGTAAGAAACAATAGAGTAAATACGAGGATAAATCTGCTTAAAACAACAACAGCAATAATCATGTCTGTATTAAGTCTGATCCAGCTACTATAATAAAGTACCACAACCTGGGAGACTTAAAGAACAGAAATGTTTTTGTTTCATGCTTCTGGAGGCTGGAAGTTCAAGATCAAGTCATCAACAGTTTTGGAATTCTTCTCTTTGTATCTGTGTCCTCATGTCCTCTTCTTATAAGGACATCAGTCATATTGGATTTGGGCCCAACCCAATAGCCTGCTTTTAACATGATACCTCTTTAAAAGCCATAGCTCCAAACAGTCACAGTCTGAGGTACTGCAAGTTAGGACTTCAACAAGCAAATTTGGAGTAGAGTGGAAGGGGACAAAATTCAGCCTATAAAAATGCCCTTGGGGGCTTAAGATATATGCAAATTCAAGATGTCTGAGCAAAACGGTAGGAAAGGAGTAAATGGAGTTAAAAGCACTTTGGAGTCCTAAAGTGGTTGGGAAGTGGTACAATTACAATTTATGAAGGGCTCTTAATATGGTAAGGATGGTAATATAATCTCTAGGCTCATCACAAAGAGAATGGTAGGGAGAGAGAGAGAGAAATAACAATTAAGAAATTAATCAAAAAGAAGTCAAGAGAGGATGTAAAAGAAAATTTTTAAAGCACAGCAAGAGAAAGTAATTAATAAATGATACGTTGAAATTGAAGTACCTTTGAAATTGCATTAAATATAAAGAGTAAATATTGCAATTAAAATAAGGTGATTGTCTAACTAGAGTTTTCAACAATAGCAACATCATTCTGCTGTCAAAAGTGATAATACAGGGTAAAGTGTAAGGACTCATAACATTTGAAAGTAAATTGATAGCAAATTATAATATACCCCTGCAACATTAGCCAAATAAAAGCACATACAGCTGTGAGATTATGACAAATAGATTTTATTTGAGAATACATAGTAAAGATGGAGAGGGATGTTGAATAACATCCACTAAAAAGATATAGCCATTGTAAATTTGAGTGCACTTCAAAATACAGTTTAAAATTTTTAAGTCAAAAATTAAGAGAATTAAAAGAGTAAACACACAAATCCATAATAAGCCTAGTGAATTTCAGAACCCATTTTTTATTAATAGTATGAGAAGGCAAAAAAATCAATAATTATATAAGAGACTTGAGCAACATATTTGATAAATTGTTGGTGTGGTAACAACTGCAAACCTAATATATATTATTTTCAAGTGTACTTGGAACATGTTTTTAAATTTCTTTTTTTTTTCATTTCTTTACTTGGAACAGTTTTTAAAAAATGAACTGAGAAATAAAATGAGTCTCTAAAAATTTTAGAGGATTGAAATTTTAGAGAACATATTCTCTGACCAGGATGAGATTAAGAAAGAAAAACAGATAACTAGAAAATCCCTAATATACAGAGACATACCCACATAAACACATTGGAGAAAAGATAGCCTCTTCAATAAATGGTGCTGGGAAAACTGGAAATCCATAGATAGTAGAATGAAATTGAGTCCCTATCTCTCACCCTGCACAAAACTCAACTCAAAGTGGATCAAAGACTTTTCTGCTTAATAGAAGAAAAAGTAGGCCCAGCTCTCCATCTCCAGCATGTCAGCTTAGGAACTGACTTCCTCAACAAGACTCCTAAAGTGCAAGAAGTAAAACCACGGATCAATAAATGGGATGGTATCAAACTAAAAAGTGTCTTCCCAGCAAAGGAAACAATAAAGAAAGTGAAGAGAGAGACTACAGAATGGGAGAAAATCTTTGTCACCTGCACCTCAGATAGGACATTAATCTCCAGGATATCAAAGAATTCAAAAAAACTTAACATAAAAAAACAAATTACCCAATCAATAAACGGGCTAAGGAACCAAACAGGCACTTCACAGAAGAAGAAATACAAATGGTCAAAAAATATATGAAAAAATGTTCAACATCTCTAGCAATTAGAGAAATGCAAATTAAAACTGTACTCAGATATGTCGTTTCAGTCAGAATGGCAATTATCAAGAATACAAGCAACAATCAATGTTGGTTAGGATGTGGTGGAAAAGGTTCACTCACACATTACCGTTAGGATGGTAAATTGGTACAAGCACTCTGGAAACAGCATAGAGATTCCTTAGAACACTTGGAATGGAACCACCATTTGACCCAGTTATCCCACTCCTTGGTATATGCCCATAGGGCTTAAAACCAGCATACTATAGTAATGAAGCCACACCAATGTTTATGGCACTCAATTCACAATAACTAAGCTATGGAACCAAGCTACGTGCCCTTCAACAGATGAATGGATAAAGAAAATGTGGTATATATACACAATGGAATATTCTTAGCCATAAAGAGGAAAGATATTATGGTATTTGCTGACAAATTGATGGAACTAGAGACTGTCATGCTAAGTGAAATAAGCCAGTTCAAAAAAAACCAAAGGTCCAATATTCTCTCTGATATGTGAATGCTAACCCACAACAAGGGAGAGTGGGGAGAAGAAAAATAGAAGTTCATTGGATTAGACAAAGGGAGATGAAGGGAAGGCAGGAAGGATGGGAACAGGAAAGACAGTAAAATGAATCCTTCCCATGTTCATACAGGAGTACATCTCCAGTGTAACTCCACATCGTGTGCAACCACAAGAATGGAATCCTAATCAGGATAAGTTATACTGTGTGCATGCATAATATGTCAAAACACACTCTCTCTATATATATGTCATGTATATCTAAAAGGAGCAATTTTTTTAGAAAAGAAAATAACCAATGCAGAGTAAATAGTGTACTTCTTTTATTTTCATCTTTTGACTGTTGTCATACATATATGCATAAATTTAAATTTTATGTATAATTTTAACCCTTTTTTATTCTTATGGACAGAGTATAATATTTGTACAGAAAACATCAGATAAGTCTATATAAACATACAGCTCAGTAAATCACCACAAAGGAAATGGTCTTTTAACAGTTATCCTGATAAAGAAGTAGAACAGGAAGGCCATGTTTTGTCCCCTGTGTGTGTATCCCATAACATTACACAGGAGTTTGCCTAAAGAGTGCTCTTCTAAAGTATCCATCAAAAAACAATCACAGCATAACTTGGAAAATATTTTAACAAACAATGCAAGTAGGAGATCAAAATGTGCAGGCTAAAGTTAAGCCTAAATTAGAGAGATAAATAAGAGAGATATTTATAGGTTTCAGTACATATATTAGAAAAGAAAAATGCTGAAAAATGTGATCTAAATGTTCATTTTGAAAATTTAAGGAAAAGAATAGCAAAAATACCCCAGGAAGGAAATGATAAAGATAAAACTATAAACTCATGAAGTAGAAAAGCAAACATACAACAAAGAACATAACCAAAGTCGTTTATTAGGGGAAACCTGATACAATGGATAAATCATTTGTAAAATGAGCAAGAAAAAAGAGAATGCATAAGTTATCATGAAGAAGGTGTTATATCAATAAATTTCAAAATATATGTGTTAAATGGGAAATTTTGTAGGAACCACAATTTAACAAAACTTACACAAGATACAATAGAAAATATGAATTGTCATCTATGGATTAAAGAAATCGAAACCGTAATTTAACTGTTTCCACAAATTTCCACAAAATTTAACTCTATGCTGAAATCCTTCACTGATGAGTCTTCCAAACATTTAAGAAAGAAATAACTAATCTTACACAAACTCACCCAGAGACATAAAAAGAGGGAACACTTCCCAATTCATTTATGAGGCCAACTAACCTTGACACCAAAATCAACAACAGAAAAGAAAATCTATAGGTCAATCTCTCTCATAATATAGTTAAAAAAATGCCAACTAAAGCACTAACAGGTCAAATCTAAGAGCTAATTAAAAGTATAATAAAACAAATTCAAATTGAAATTATTCTAGCAATGTCAGATTGATGTAAATGTTCAAAAAATTGGTGAATGTAATTCATTACAGTAAGAAAAAAAGGAGGACTGGGATGTGGCTCAGTGGTAGAGAGCTTGCCTAGCAGGTCTGAGGCCCTGGGCTTAATCTTCAGCACCACAAAAAAAAAAAAAAAATCTAAATAGACACAGAAAAAGCATCTGATAAAGTTTTAACACTCATCCTTCATAAGGAGAAAGAATCTTAGAGGAAGAGTTCATAGCTTAGGAAAACAACTCTAGAACAAACTTTGTACCTAAATGGTGAAATATTAAAAGATTTCCCCTCAAATCCAAATAAACCAAAGATGCTCAGAGTGAGCCTTCTATTCAACATTGTGTCAGAGATAATTGAGTATAAAAAGGCAAGACAAAATTATTAAGGAGGGTGAGGAAAGAAGAACGCAAGTTGGGGCCAGCTTGGTAACTTGATGAGGCCCTGTGCCAAAATAAAATACAAAAAAGGTTTGGGATGTGGCTCAGTGGTAGAGTGCCTCTGGGTTCAATATCCAGTACAAAAAACAAAAAATGCTATCAGATTTGGAAGAGTGCTAAATAAAATTGTTATTATTTATGAGTAATAAGATTATGTAGATAGAAAATCCTAAAATCTACAGAAAATTCATTAACATGAATAACTGAATTCAGCAAGGTGATGGTTCAAGGTCAATGTTCAAAGCTTCAATGTATGTTTATATTTTAGCAACAAGTAAAATAAAACTAAAATTTGAATGATATGATTAAAATTACACGTACTTAGTATAAATCTAAGACATCTAAGACCAGTACACAGGAAACTACAAAAAGTATTTTAGAAATTAAAAACTCACATAAATGGAAGGATAAGCCATGTTCATGAATTAGAAGACAATATTTTAAAGATTCAATTCTCATTCCCACATCCTTGCCAACATTTATTGTTACTTATATTCTTGATAATTGTCATTCTGGCTGAGTGACAGAAAAATCTCAGTGTAGTTTCAATTTGCATTTCTCTAATTGCTAAAGATGTTGAACATTTTTTTCATGTACTTGTTGATAGTTCACACATCTTCTTTTGAGAAGTTTAGTGAATGAAATTAAAGGGAAATAAAGGGAAAAGAAGAAGCATAGGAAAAGGAAAGATAGTGGATGAATCTCACACAATTTTCCTATATGCATGTATGAATATACCACAGTGAATCTTACCATCATGTACATTCACAAGACTGGGGTCCTAACTAGAATAAACTATATCCCATGCTTGTATAATTATATCAAAATGGATTCTACTGTCATGTTTAACTAAAAAGAACAAAAAAATTTCCAATGCACATTCAATAAAAATTCCAGCAAAGCTGGAGAACCCACATTATCAGGTATCAAGACTTATTATAAAGTTACAGTAGGTAAAGAATTGTGACACTATAGTGCAAGAATTGAAAAAAAAATAGACCAATGGAACAGAATAGTGTCCATAACCAAATTCTAATTAACAGAGCTGAAGCTGGATGGTTCTGTAGATGGTGGTATTTTAAATGTTACTAGGTGAACTGAGTATCCATACGGGAAAAAAAATAACTACTGACTTCTACCTTACACCATGCACGAAATCAGTTTCAAGAAAATTTTATATTCAAACAAGAAAGTTAAAACACTAAAGTTGATATCGCATAATATATGAAAATTCTCCCATGGTTTTGGGCAAAGATTCCTCATATGGATACAAAAAGCAACATCCATAAAGGAGAAATTTGGACCCTATTAAAATTAAGAATTTGTCTCTCTCAGAAGTTACCATTTATGCCAGCCACAGAATGAATTATACATCCATGCAAAACTACATAAAGAAATAAGGAGTGTCAAAAGAAGAAATAAATGAAGATAATATATTTTATTTATCTTATTCCTAATTCCTAACCAATTAATCAAAACAATAATAGCAAAATGTATTGGATGATTATAGTACATAGTACAGTAGATTATTGATTTTAGGTCTTTCTTCTTTTCTAATTTATGCATTCAAATAAATGTGTGGTATAATACCCCCCAAAATTCTTTTCCAGCTATCTTTTTGGCATTAATTGCTTGTTTGTTTAATTCCATTGACTATAAGAGACATCTTAACATTGTACTATAACCTACATTAGTACAGTACAATACATTGTACAATAATCTACATTGAATTACAGCAATGTTCTAAAGGATGAGAGGAAGGAATTGGGAAGACTTTGGACCTGCACTACTCATAAAGTGGTATGGTGTGGGAAAAGTGGACTTAAATTAGTTGCAAATGTATAGTGTAAACCTTAGGGCAATCACTAAAATAATTATTTTAAAAGAAATATAATTGATATGCTAAAAGGCATATTAAAATAGAATTATATAAAATGCCCAACTAAGACTGAAAAAGGCAGAAAAAGAGGGAAAGACAAAAATAAATAAGGAACCAGGGCAACGAATACAACTGTTACAAATATGGTAGATATTAATCCAACTATATACATAATCACTTTAAATGTAAATGGCCTGAAAGCACCGACTTTAAAAGGTTGACAGAGTGAATTAAAAAGTCAATTTGTCTACAGGAAATCCACATTAAATATAAACACACAAATGGACTAAAAAATAAAGAAACAGAGAAGGATATGCCATGCCAATCCTCATCTAAAAACAAAGAAAAGCAGCAGGAATAGCTCTATTAATTTTAGGCAAAACAAACTACAGAGCAAGGAAGATTATCAGGAATAAAAGGCATAAGATAAAAGGAGTCAATGTCTCCAAGAAGACATAGCAATCCTTAATGTATATAGGCTTAAGAAAAGAACACCAAAATATGTGAGGCAAAAACTAATAGAACTGCAAGGAGCACTAGACAAATCCACTATGTGGTTGGGGACTTAAACATAACCCTATCAGTAACTGACTGATACAGCAGGCAGAAATTCAGACAGGATATAAATAACCAAACATCACCACCAATCCACTTGATCTATTCTACTTTTATAGGATGCTATACACAATAACAATAAATTACACATTCTTCTTAACGTCGTGGGGAATATTTACCAACGATCATATTCTGAACCGTAAGAGGCATCTTAACCAATTTAAAAGCAGAGAAATCATGCAAACGATTCCTTTAAGCCCATGAAATTAAACAAGAAATCAATGCCAGAAAGATAGCTGGAAAAGAGTTATTTGGGCATTATACCACACGTTTATTTGAATGAATAAATTAGAGAAGAAGAAAGACCTAAAGTCAATAATCTAAGCTTTCACCTAAGGAAACCAGGGAAAAGGAACAATATGAGTCCAGGGCAAGGAAGAGAAATAAGAAATAAACTTTAGAGCAGAAATCAATGACAGTGAAAATAGGAAATAAATAAGAGAAAGTTAACCAAACCAAAAGATGGCTCTTTGAAAAACTCAATACAATTCATAAGCCTCTGACCAGTCAGAGAGAGAGAGAGAGAGAGAGAGAGGGAGAGAGGGAGGGAGGAGGGGGAGACACAGATTACTTATATCTAATGAAAGAGATGTCACCATTGATCACATGGTCATTAAAATTATAAGAAGGAATACCATAAAAACTCTCAGTCAACAAATTTAATAACCTAGGTGAAATAGACAATTTTGTTGAAATTGTCACAAACTCACACACAGACAAAGAGATGATCTGAATAGGTCTATATTAATGGAATAATTCATAATATTTTAAAGAGAGAGAGAGAAAAGAGGAGAGGAGAGAAGAAAGGAAGGGAAGGGATAAGAAGAGAAGGAGGAAGAAACAAATCCAGATGGTTTCACTGGGGAAGACCAAATATTAAAAGAAAAAATAATACCAATTTTCCATAATCTCTTTCAGAACATGGAAACAAAAGAAATACTTTCTAACTTGTTTTATGAGGTCGACATTACCCTCATAACAAAACTAGGCCAGGAAAGGAAAACTATGCAGAACTATTTCTCATGAACATAGATGTAAAAATCTTTAACAAAATATTATCAAATTATATCTAAGAATGTATGAGAAAAGTTATATACCATGATCAAGTGGGATTTATTCCAGGTATTCTAGGCTGCTTCAAAATTTCAAGGTCACATCATGTAATTCATCATATTGACAGGCTAAGGAAAAAACCATATGATCATATAAATATATAAAGAAAAATTTGGGGGCCAAAAGCAACACCCAGTCATGCTAAAAGCTCTCAGCAATCTAGGAATATAGGAGACTTCCTTAACTTGATAAAGAGCATCTGCAAAAAAATTTAGAGCTAGCATCATACAAATGATAAAGAATTATAAGCTTTTCCCATAAAATCAAAAACAAAGAAAGGATGTCTTCATCAACACTCTTATTCCACATTGTGCTGGAAGTCCTACCTATGCAATGACATAGGAGAATAGAAGGTACACACGTTAAGAAGATAGGAATAAAACTGTCTTTGCTCACAAAGGACATGAATAGTAATGTAGAAAATTCCAAATAATTAAACAAAAAAAAAAAACAATTGAAATTGATAAATGGTTATAATAAGGTTGCAGGAAATAATGAACAATTAGAATTTGACAACACTATTTACATTACCAAAAAGAGGAAATCTTAATCATAAATCTAATAAAATATTTACAGGATTTATAAAAGGGAAATCACAAACATCTAGTTAAAGTGATGAAAGAAGGCCTAAATAAATAGAGGGATGTTCTATGTTCATGGATAGAAAGACTCAATGTTAAGATCTTCCTCATTTCATACAATCAATCAACAAGTACATGAAAAAATGCTCACCATCTCTAGCAGTCAGAGAAATGCAAATCAAAACCACCCTAAGATACCATCTCACTCCAGTAAGATTGGCAGCCATTATGAAGTCAAACAACAACAAGTGCTGGCGAGGATGTGGGGAAAAGGGTACACTTGTACATTGCTGGTGGGACTGCAAATTGGTGCAGCCAATTTGGAAAGCAGTATGGAGATTTCTTGGAAAGCTGGGGATGGAACCACCATTTGACCCAGCTATTCCCCTTCTCGGTCTATTCCCTAAAGACCTAAAAAGAGCATGCTACAGGGACACTGCTACATCGATGTTCATAGCAGCACAATTCACAATAGCAAGACTGTGGAACCAACCTAGATGCCCTTCAATAGATGAATGGATAAAAAAAATGTGGCATTTATACACAATGGAGTATTACTCTGCATTAAAAAATGACAAAATCATAGAATTTGCAGGGAAATGGATGGCATTAGAGCAGATTATGCTAAGTGAAGCTAGCCAATCCCTAAAAAACAAATGCCAAATGTCTTCTTTGATATAAGGAGAGTAACTAAGAACAGAGTAGGGAGGAAGAGCATGAGAAGAAGATTAACATTAAACTGGGATGAGAGGTGGGAGGGAAAGGGAGAGAGAAGGGAAATTGCATGGAAATGGAAGGAGACCCTCAGGGTTATACAAAATTACATACAAGAGGAAGTGAGGGGAAAGGGGAAAATAATACAAGGGGGAGAAATGAATGACAGTAGAGGCGGTAGAGAGAGAAGAGGGGAGGGGAGGGGAGGGGAGGGGGGATAGTAGAGGATAGGAAAGGCAGCAGAATACAACAGACACTAGTATGGCAATATGTAAATCAATGGATGTGTAACCGATGCGATTCTGCAATCTGTATACGGGGTAAAAATGGGAGTTCATAACCCACTTGAATCAAAGTGTGAAATATGATATATCAAGAACTATGTAATGTTTTGAACAACCAACAATAAAAAATTAAAAAAAAAAAAAGATCTTCCTCATTTGACCTATAAATCAAATACCATCACAATAAAAATCCTAGTGAGTTGTGGTGCAAATAGTGAAAAACATGATTCCAAAGTTTGTATGAAAAGGCAAAAGGCCCAAATTAACCAACATAATACGGAAGAATAAAGCCAGAGAACTAACACTCCTCAACTGTAAACTTAACCTGAAGGCACGGTCATCAAGACAGTATGACATTGGTGAAAAAAGAAACGAATTGATCAATGGAACAAAATTGAGATCCCAGAAATAGACCTTCACAAATATCTGACCTTTGACAAAGGAACAGAGACAATTCAGTGGGGAAAAAAAGAATAGTCTTTTCAATAATAATGCTGAGATAATTGGACATCCATATGCTTACAAACGGAAGGTAATATATAAACTAAAATCCTTCCAAAGTATGAGTAACTTAAAAACTTTACTGAGAGCAATTTTAGAAGGAGGAAATGGAGAGTCGATGTGGATACCAGAAGGTTGTTTTCCTTGTTTTGATGGTGCTGGGGTGAGGCGGATGGGAAGAGTATGCCTTGGAAAGAAGAGGAAATGTACAAATGAGAGGCTGGGGCACTTGAACAAAAGCTTTGCTCAACCTACCAAGAGGTGTCTTCACCTTATCCCTGTCTTCTGGTGGCTTCTTTCCTAACTCCATTAATTTAAAAAATCACCACCTACATAGTTCTTCCTGGTTACCTGATTACCTGGCTGAACCAGCCAGGTGCAGATCAGCACCCACAACCCTGGAATCTTGGTCCCACCTCAACTCAGTCTAGCCCTGGTGGCTGTGAAGTGCTGGGATTCCCCAGGCCTCTTTCCTGAATCAAGCACAAGCTAACATGTCCAGCTCTTGCTGAAGAAACTGCATTTCCTTCCTGGAGCCTGGCTCAGTCCTCCCAAGACTCTGCCTTTCTCCTCCTTGACAAGGGTCTTCCCACTGGCCCAGCATCTTGCCGCCATTGTGGATTCTTGGAATGTGGGTTAATTAATCTCACTCATGTGCCCTTTTCTTCAAAGCAGTATTTCCCACACTTTATATAGAATCCAGGAGAAAAAGGCAACACAAATGATGTCTATGTATCCATCCACAAAATTGCCTCTCCCTCTAGAAACAGCAGGCTGACAGAGATATTGCTTGCTGTCATTCTGATTTCCTTAGTCATGAATAGTAAAATATGCAAATCGGCCATGCTTCCCCTTGTCATTGGTCCATAATCTATTACCAAATAAAATCTTACCTGTAGCCTTCCTATCAAATCCTAGTGAATAAAGAGGGCTTCTAAACCTTAATTAAACACATCATTGTTCTGGGTAGTATCTCTCCCAGCAAGCTTATCCTTTGAGATGCAGAATCCTTGCACAAACAGCGTTCTGGCATGACACCCCCCACTGTGAGTTTACTAGTCCTGCTATCTGAGAATAACTGATATGTTTGTCCAACCTACAGATACCTAGTAAAAGTCAATTTTCCATTTAGTTCTTGTATCACACAAACTCTCCCTGCACCAGAAATTGACTCCCATCTATTATTTTCATTTATAGATCATAGGACCAAAATGAATTTGTTAGTTTTCCCCCTTTTTTTTTTAATTCCCTGGAAGCCTTTAGCTGATGTGACAAATGAGAAAAAGCTAGGAGCATAGAGAAGTTGAAAGTTGGTGCTCACTTTCATCCTTGCCTGAGTTTTTCCAAACAGCTTTTGAAGCAGGAGGAACTCAGTTTTCTTGAAAGAGTCAATGTCCCTCAGAGGGGGTCACCTTTATACCTTGGATGTTAAAACTTTGTAGTCCCAGAACTAATGCACATTCCCACAGCTCTGGGCCCTGGTGCTGAGGCTAGGTCTAAGGTATTCCCACATCGGGATGACTCAAAGCTTGGGGACACTCAATATTTTTTCAAGCCCAAAATGAGGCCAGATGATCTGGCAAGTTTTGCTTTTCTAACATGCAAAATAAAACATTTCATTAGCATCCAACTTAGGGGAGTGGGGCCCCTAGGCTAAGCTCTACTTTGTGGGTGTGTGTTGGGGGGGCACTCTGGCCTTTTCTAGCTGTGACTATCCTCATGGGGTCTGGGGTCTCGGGAGCGGAGGAAAAGTCCCACTTGAAGATGAATCTCCTTTTAGGTGACCATGTCATGAGGTGGCTAAGGGGTGGCTGTTTGCAAGAGAGTAGAGCTAAATAATCTACTCATATCCTGATAGAAGGGGGGTAGGGGTGGGAGGAGAAAGGGGGTAATCTGCACCTGGAGGGGTGACCCTTGTTAGAGAGGCAGTCTTCTCAAATTATTCCTTTAATGAACTCTCTTTTGAAAACAATAAAATCACATAAAATAAAAACTACATTAGAAAATGCAAGATACAGAGAACCATTGACTAGCCTGAGACATTTGTACCAATGGAGCTACCAAGATGAATCTGGAAGAAAACAAGTCCAAGCCAGTCCGGCCACAAAGGAGGCCAACCAGACAAGCTAGCCACTGCCCTGCTCTTTCATCATCTCTCCTCCTATCGTAGGGCAACCTGGCTTCTTGTCTGTTTTTCCTTGTCACCTGGCTGTCAGTGATTCCTGACATGGCATTAATCAATCCTTGAGGTATTGAGAAAGCACTGTCTTATGGTGTGATGTCCCCAGAGTCTTTGAGAAGGGGATTTTTGTTTCGACCTCAACTCCTGCTCACATTTGTGCTAAAGAAGATTGTCCTTAGAAGGGAAAGGAGAGCCTCTGGGTCTGAGGGCTTGCTCCAGCAAACCGCAGGTCAGGGTGGTGGGAAAACATTCAGACTGGGGAGGACACTGCCAAGCTCAGCGGGAGGTTGCTGGAAGGGTGGAGAACTCTCTAGAAAAGGAATTTCCCTGGGACATGGTATCTTCTCTTTAAGAAAACACCTTTTTCCTTGATAAAATATAAAACAAAACCAAAGAAAGCCTGTAGAGTAGGCCAGGGGAGGGAGGACTTTGGGTGGAAGATCTCTTCATTTAAAAAATAAATAAATCACTGTTCTTGCCGAGCTGTGTCCCCTCTGCCTCCCAAGCATGGCCAACTGCTCTCTGGATTCTCCATAGATAGCACTGCAGCAGCACAGTTAGACCGTCAATCTCAGAAGTTACTAAATCCAAGGGCCATGCTTCTCCAAGTGTGGACTTTACTATAACACCAGCTCAAAATTCCCTGAAGCCCTTTCCAGACCAGGATGTTAGAATCCCTGGGTCAGCAGCTCTCAAATAGGGGCCCCAGACCACCAATATCAGCATCCCTGAAAAGTTGGTAGAAACAGTTTCTCATTCTCAGGTCTCATTCTAGATCTCCTGACTTTTGAATTCTGGGCATGGGATCCCAAGGCCTGTTTTCATAAACCTTCCAGGGGATTCTGATGCCGAGCAGAGATTCGGAGAAAGTCTCAGCCATTTTAGGGATCTCCCCTTCTACTTCTAATATCTAAGTATATTAAGAAGTAGAAATCAGGAGGAAGTAAGCAGAAAGTTCAATACAATCTGACCTGGATCTTTCTCTGTGTTAACTATTAACTATTAAGTCCACCTTGCAATCCTGCCCATCCTGACCTCTCCTCATCCTGCCCTCTTCAGACATGAGAGGCCATCATTAACACCCCCCACCCATAAGAAGTCCTTTTAAAGCCTAGACCCTTTACTCTGCTCTAAAAAGGCCAATCCCTTGTATGTCTGTAACTTTAGTTTGCCTTCTTTATCTTGTTATTTTCAGATTATAAATTTCATCCTACATGGATACCCATGAAGAGAAAATAGTGTCGAGGGATCGCTGAATGAAGAAGGAGCCCCAACACTGTCTTTACTTAAACTCTCTGTGGTGACCATATTTAACCATATCTTCTAGTTTCTGTATATGATATTTGGACATTCTGGAGTTAACCAACTCTGAGAGATAGTAGAAGATTTGCTGTGCAAGGCATAGTGTTGCACCCCTGTAATCCCAACAGCTCAGGAGGCTGAGGCAGGAGGATCGCAGGTTCAAATTAGCTTGGGCAACTTATCAAGGCCCTAAGCAATCCAGTAATACACTGTCCCAAAATAAAAAAAATAAGAAGGGCTAGGGATGTGGCTCAGTGATTAAGCACTCCTGGGCTCCATCCTTCATATAAAAAAAAAAAAATCATCTGCAAACACAACCCCCAGAGTCCTACCTTTGGTTTTTGTTTTTTCTGTTTTTGGAGGTATTTTCTGTTTGTTTGTTTGTTTTTGTTTTGTTTTGTTTAGGGCTGGGTTCAACTCAGAACCTGGCACATGCTGGGTAAATGTGCTCTACCACTGTGTCATATCCCCAAATCCAATCACCTCTCAATTGGGCTCTCACACTCCAGCCACTAGCCATCTGCCCTAGTCACCCCAGAACTAGGTACCAATCAGCAACAGTCCTGTGCCCCAGAATCCACAAAATGATCCAAAGTGGCCAATCCCAAACCAGCTCTTCCCATGGAAACCAGAGTAGAGACCGTTGCCATAGTTTCTCCCCTCATCCCCCAGCCTCCTGAGGGTCCTGCCGCGTCCCTGATGGCACCAGTGCCTCGCTGCCTGACGTGGTGTGCCTCCTCCTCTAGAAAACTGTAAGTGACAAACTGTCTTTTCAATGCCAATCATCTCTTGATTCATTGACCTTACCATACCTGATGGAAATAATGGAACCTACATCTTCAATCACTCTCTGCCTTCCATGAGGAAGGAAATGGGCATTGCTGAAGACAGTAAGCTTTGGGTTGACCATAGGCACCTGGCCTGAAGGTATGGGAAGGGCTGTGCCCTGGCCACTCCAGAACTTCGTGGACTCCCTACCTCAGGCTCAGAACTGGCTGTGGCCTAGACACTTGATAAATGTTAGCCATGGGACACGCACACACTAGCTATGTCCCATCCGTCCCCTGCTGAGAGTTATTTCCACCCGAAAGCCCATTAATTTTAGAGATTGAGAAATAAGAAGCTCCAGTATCAAGCGTGGGCATGTAAACCCATATTGTAGAGGGATGCTGATCATGGACCAGTTTGGGGATCCAGAGATGACTCTTTAAATGAAAGATACTCCACTTTCTGCTTACCCATTTTCTGACTGCCATTTTTTTCTCAACAGCAGTAGTTCTCAAAGTGTGGTCCCTGGATCAGCAATATCAGTACCACCTTAGATATTGTTACAAATATAAATTCCTTCTTCTGCTGCCCATGGAGCTGCTTGTGGGTTCGTGTGAAGCAGCAACTGAGGAGACTCCAGTGCTCACCTTGGACAACGAAAAGCCCAAGACTGAGATTAATGACCAACTTGAAGGCGGTGGGGCAGGTGGCTCTGTGGTGCAGTTGAAGATTCAGAGGCACACACCACTTAGTACACTAATGAAAGCCTATCGTGAACCACAGGGTCTGTCCATGAGGCAGCTCAGATTCCAATTAATGGAACAGACACACCTGCACAGCTGGAGATGGAGGATGATGAAGGTACAACTGGTGTGTTCCAGCAGCGGACAGGAGGTGTCTACTAAAGAGGGAACCTGCTACTTGACTCCAGAACTCTTTTCTTACACTCCAAGAATAAATTCTCCATTAGAAAACTGCAATTTGGTTCCACCGCCTCCTGACTGCTACAGTATGGTTTTCTCTCTTCTTTCGTTTTCCCCTTCCCCATTCCTTTATTGGACGTAAAGTAACTGGTCTATGTTCACAAGCATATCGCATTTTTTTAAATGGCCAATGATATGTTTTGATTGACATCAAATGGAGACGGGATGGGGAAAATACTGGTTCTGTGAAAATATTCTTCCTCCATCAGTGGCATGCTCATTCACCTCTTATCTTTATATTTCAGAACGTTATTTTGTTCTCACTGTTTTAATAAAAACACAACAAAACAAAAACCTGAAAAACATAAAAAATCTTTGCATACCTGGTTAAATTGGAGAATTTTAATGTTTTCCATTTATCATTGTAAAGCCAAGGACAATTTTATAACTTTTTTTTTTGTACATAGCTGTTACATGTAGGGCAATTTGTCTTTAAGCAGGGGTAAATTACCTTTTAAAAAAATTCCTAGATAGCTTTCTCTTCAAGTAAAGTATCTTCCTGTTTAAATAAACTTCTTGTTTAAAATGAAGCAAGCAAACAAAAAAGAAACACAAATTCTTGGGCACCACCTACCAAACCCGAAACTCTGGGTTTGTGGTCCTGTGATCCATACCTCCAAAAGCCCTAAAAATCAATCTGATGCACCCTTGCTATAGATCAAATATTTTTATGTCTCCCTAAAATCCATATGTAGAAATTCTAATCACCCGTGCGATGACATTGATTAAGTGGGGCCTTAGAGATGCCCTGCCTTCATGAATGGGATTAATGCTATTATGAAAGAGGCCCAACAGAACTTCCTCATCTCTTCTACTATGTGGAGACTTGCAAGAAGATCACCTTCTATTAACTAGGAAATGGGCCCTCATTCGACACCAGAGCTTGGACATTCCAGACTCTATAACTGTGAGAAATAAATTTCTGTTCTAGCCCCCCATCTGTGTATTTTTGTTATGGTAATCTGAACAGACTAAGCACCTAAAGTTTGAGGACAACGGCTCTGACTTTAACCACTCACATGCTGCTAGGGATCTAGCTAGAGACCAACACAACGAGGAGATTAGAATCCAATTTCTAATCAATGGAGTTTGGATGAAAACAGGCAGTATGGCCACACCTGAAACTTACTCTGTCTAGGCCCATAACATTTATATCAGCTCTGTCCATAACGAAAAATATTCCACCTAACACTTCTTCAGCTTGTCCATCCAGTTTCTCCCAAAGCCTCCTCTATCTTCCAGGGCCTGACCAATCCCTTCCAAGTCACAATAAAATAAATGGGGATAGAGAGATATCGATGGGAGTTTGCTTAAGATGGGGGCGTTTATCTCCAGGGGGTGAATATTCTGCTTCAAACAATAATGCTGATAAAAACACATCTCCCCAAAGGCCCCAGGGAGTCTATTCATCTTGGTTAGGGCTGCTAAAACAAAGTACCATAGATTGAATGGCTCATCCACAACAGACACGTCTTTCTCACAGTTCTGGAGGCTGGAAGTCCAAGGTCAGGGTGCCAGCATGGTCAGATTCTAGTGAGGGTTCTCTTCTGGGTTACTGACTGCTGACATCTTGTTGGATCTTCACATGGCAGAAAGAGGGTGAAAGAACTCCTTTATACGGGCACTGACTTATTTATGAGGGCTGCACATTCATAGCTTAATCACTTCCCCAAAGCCCCCACCTCAAAATATCAACACATTAGATATTAGAATTCAGCATATGAATTTGGGGAGGATAGAAACATAAAGTACAAGATAGTTCTCACCACTCAGAAAGTGGAAGGAGACGTTTGGTGTCTAAAATTTAAATTATTCTTGGCTTAAATAGTAGCATCATGTAAAGTAAAGCACACAAACCCCCCATATATTGGAAAAAAGAGGGCTTATCTGAAATGCAGAGAGTCTCCTTGGGTCTACACAGATAAGCAATGACCCATGAAAGTTTAACTCTGGAAGTTGGGGAAAGCTGTGGTTATATTTCTGGAACATCTAGAAAAAGTCATTTTTCACCTCGTTGAGACTTCCCTCTGCTTCCTTTCTTCCTGTACCCTTGTTTACCCTTCTGACCCTAGCCCAAGGTTGGTCCATCAGTTTCAGCTATTTTTACTAGTATCTTCTACCCCAGTTCTCCTCAACTTTGAACCCCAAAGCAGTTAGGCCAGAATATGTGCTTTGGGACCAAGGCATCAGTATATTTTTAAGGACCCTTAATGATGCCCATGTGCAGCCAAGTTTGAGAAGAACCAAATCTCTACTTCATTCTCCTTCTCACCTGCCACAAATACCAATGCTCCACTAACCCAGAATCAGCCTCCTCCTCACCTCTCCCTAGCCACAAAGCCCAGTGGGTATGAAGCACACTGTCTCATATTCTCCGATTTCTCCTGGATCTTGAGCGTTCAGTGTGCAACTGGCCACCAGTTCATCCCTTTGGGGGCTTTACCCAAACTTTTCCATCTTCTGCCTTCCGCTCTGCACATCCTAACTCAGGAAACTCTCAAATGTTGCTATGCCACTTATGGATTTGCTACCCCATTCTGTCTTCCACCCTCACAATGGAGGATATGTTTCTATTTCTACCCAAGACTAGACCTCTTCCTGTTTCTGGATCCCCATACCATCTGCTTCAGTTACCCCCCAGTTCCTTGATTCTCAGTGCTTTCTATGGACAACAGTTTCCCAGCAGCATTTAAGCATGCTCAATCTTCTGGCATCCGATCTATTTTTAAATGTCCTTCACCTTGTATCTCTCCCTGAGCCAGCTCCTCAATGGCACCTTGCTGCATTTAGAACAGAATGTCTGGCTGTAGAAAACACAGATTCTTTGGCCTGGATGCAATAATTAATTTTATGTCTCAGCGTGACTGGGCCACAGGATGCCTAGATATCTGGTTAATCATTATTCTGGACGCATCTGTGAAGGTTCTTCCTGAAGACATGAGAATTTGAATCAGTAGACTGCGTAAGGCTGTTGGCCCTTCCAGTGTGGGTGAGCCTCATTTAATCTATGGCACGTCTGAATAGAACACAAACATGGAGGAAGGAATTCCCTCCCTAAGCCTGAGTTCTTCAGCTGGGATACTTCTCTTCTCTTGCCCCTGGACTGGAATGTGCCCCATTGGCTCTCCTGCTTCTCGGCCCTTCAATCAAACTAGAATTTGCAACACTGTCTTTTCTGAGTCTCCATCCTGCAGATGGCAGATTTTGGGGCTTCTCAGCCTCCGCCATCATTTGAGTCAATGCTGTGTAATAAATATCTTTATACATATGTATGGACATATTTATATCCCGATGATTCCGCGTCTCTGGCTAATGCACTGGACATGGTATGCAGACGTTCCTTCATCTCAGACACCTTATGGCAGGCATTTTGCAGTCTTCCGGGCTCTTCCCTAGGAGTCAGGGACATAAGCACTCCCTATTCCTAGATCCTAAACTTATCTGAGCAATTCTATCTCTAGCTCTCCAACTGCTTCTCTTGGACTCGTGTCGGGTACCCACAGCAGCATCTAACTCCCCTGATTCCTCTATGACTTTTTTTTTTCCTTCGCCCAATCTAAGAAAATGTGTCCACACTGGGGGAAGGAAATATTAGAGGGCATCGGGCCCTGGCTGTTGATGTCATCTTCCAAGTAGTGAGATTTTGAAATTCAAAAGGCAAGAATTTTATTCTCAACTTTTACATTCTACTCACTTGTCCTTTCTCTGAAGTAAAGTAAAAATGGGTAGCCAGTCCACTGGGTGAAGGTTGTATAAGGAGGAAAAAGAAACATTAGTTCCTATTTCAAAATATTTTTCTCACTTCATAGATGTGATAATATGGCCAACATTAAATCTTTATAGATCTTCATCAGCAGTAACTAACAGAAACTGTGTTCAAAGACATAGTGCAAGGAAATGTTTGAGAGGGACAGTGACTGCTGACCAGAAGAGTTGTATATCTTTTCCACAACAGACCTTACGAAGCAGGTCTAGTAGCTGAGCACATAATCACCTAGGGAAGAAAAAAAAACAAAAAAAACTTTTTCTAGCCTTCCTTGCAGCAAGAAAGTTCTGGCAAAATGAGCACATATTCTATGGCAATTTGTAGGAGTCTTCCCTAAAGACAATGTGAAGGTACATTTTGCCTCTTCTTTTCTGCTTTCTTGATGTCTGGAATGTGCATGTGATGGCTGCTGCTATCTCAGCCCTTTTGGTGAACCATATAGTGGAAGCCACACATTGATGATAAAGGAAAATTAGGACACAAGAGGAATTGGTCCCCAGTCATCAAGGAAGTACAACATCAAACTTGACTTGCTGACTTTTATCTAAAAGGGAACTAGTTGTCTTGTGTAAGACCCTGATACTTTGTATTTTCTGTCCTTTTCAGCTGAACCTAATCCTAATACACAATTTGGTGCCAGGGGTGGGGTCCTACATGTAGTTTCCTGAAAACTGTGTAGTAGAAGGCAGCATTATAAGTTGGAAAGCTGATGCTATCTATTATTTTAATTTGCAAAATAGTTAATAAAAGCATCAACTATGAATAATGCTATGTGAAACCATATTGGAGCCAGAGGCAAAAGAAAAAAAATCAACAATATTGATCCCGTCTTCATCTAAAATTTTGATATTTTATTCATCCTAACTTTTTGCATTAATTTTTATGTTTTAAAAATGTCACATTAAATATTGTCTTGATTACTAAAGGTGTGTGTGTGTATATGTGTGTGTGTGTGTGTGTGTACACATGTGTGTGGTTGGGATCTGGAATGTTCTCCAACGGCTCATGTGTTGACGTTTTGGTCCCCCATGTAGCAATGTTAACAGTCATGCTTTGGGAGAAGTAATTAGATCATGAGGCTCTACCCTCGTCAGTGGAATAGTGAATCCACTGTTGGCTTCATAGCTAGATGAATTATTGGGAGGTGGTGGGGACTATTGAAGTGGGACCTCATTGAAGTGAGTAGGTCTTTGTGTCCATGCCTTTGGGGACTATATCTTGTCCCTGGCCCCTTCCTGTCTCTGGCTCTGTCTCTCTGCTTCCCAGCTATAAAGAGGTGAGCTTCCCTCATCTCAAGCCCAAATCAGTAGAGTCAGACAACCCTGGACTGAAAGCTCTGAAACTGTGAGTCAAGATGAATCTTTCCTCTTCTACATTGTTTTTCTTAGGTATTTTGTTATAGCAACAAAGAGCTGACTGACACAGCCTTCTTAAAGTTTATACCTAGATGAGTGCTTCACTCACATCACCCCAGTTCCAGCCCTACCTGTGAGGTTGCATCACATTCCATCCAAGGTCATATGAGTAGGAGAGATTTAATATACTTGTGTGTGCTGGCAACTTTAACAAAGTTCTACAAGAGAGAAATTAACTCCAGCTATACAACTAGCTTATCTATAGTCAGAGATGAATGGGATAACCTTGAACTATTATCTGTGTTTGGCAATTTAAATTCACTGAGGATAAATCATTTAGACCTGAGAAGAAAATATCAAGTATTTCTGTAAGCCCAAAGTTATACGATTATAAGCAGTGACTTCAAAGTGACAGCTTGTGACCACAAGTCTTTTCAAAGCAACTTCCTTTAGGTTATTTCTGCTGGACAACAGGAGACTCCCCAGTAGCAAAGTCAAATTGAAGTTTTTGTCTCCCCCACTCAAGTCTGGGCATCAGATGACCTCCAGGGGGCCACCACTGAGTTGAAAGAGAGGCAGACGGGCAGAGCACAGAGGCTGTTAATTCAGTCTTTATGTTAAAAAAAAAAAAAAAGAAAACTGTCTAGACAGGTACTCAATTGTGATTGTACAAGAAATCAACTGAGGCCAGATAGCTGAAAAGCTTAAACTCTTGAGGAAATCAAGTTGCTAAGAAATTACAAAGCAGACCACGAAGAGCTGAATTGTTCGATCCTTGAGTAGCTATCAGATTCTAAATGCAGTCCAGCTAGGTATGCAAGCCACAGAAAGAGTACCTTCTCCAGTGCCCCCGAGGGATGTAATAAAAAATATATATTGTCTCTGCCCACGGTTCCTGCCTCAGAACTCCTAATTGCTCTGAACTTCCTGGGTGACCGGAGCATCTTTTGCTTTAATAATTGTGTGACTTCTTGTGGGCTCCAAGAAGGTGACTGGTCACTAGAAAAACCAAGCCATGATTACAAGTTTGGAATCCCCATCCTCCAGGAGAGGGAGAGGAGCTGGAGATCAAGTTAATAATCAACGTGGCCTCTGTGATGAAGCCTCCATGGTAACCACTGACCTATGGGGGCGTTGATAAGTGTCTGGGTTGTTGAATGCATGGAGATGCTGGGAGGGCCATGCTCCTGGACAGGAATGGATGGATGTTCTATACCCTTTGCCATTTACCTTGCCCTATATATTTCTTCCTCTGCCTTTATTATCTATATCCTTAACAACAGTTAAGTAAATAAGTGTTTCTCTTAATTCTCAAGTTGTCCTTTCAAATTATCAAGCTCAAGGGGCTGGTGAGAACCCTGGTTTAGAGACAATCAGTCAGAAGTAAAGGTGACAAACTAAAGAAATAATTGGCATCTGAAGCAGAGAATCAGCCTTGTGGGACTGAGCCCTTGAACTGCAGAGTCTGGGCTAATTGCTGTTAGTGTCAGAATTAAAACTGAATTGGAAGACACCCAGTCAGTGTCCACAGAGAACTGAGAAGTTCTTGGTGTGGAAAACCAACACCCACACGTTTTGGTGAACAGAAGTGTTCTGTGCTTTCAGTATGAAGAAGTGCATTTTGAAAGCTCCATCACATTTTCAAGAGTTAGAGAAAGAGAAAAAAACTTTTTTTTTTTCGAAATTGTTGAATATCAGTTGCTTTTCCTCTAAGCAAAATTAACAATAACCACCCAGTATGTGTTGTTGAATTAAGTGAGAAAATGTGAATGGAAATTCTTAGGAAATTTCAAAGCTCAGTACAAAGACCATGTAATGTGGGTTCACAAGTTCTTGCCTGACTCAAACTCAAAAGATTTTTTTTTAATTGGAAACCGGCTCCTATAAGATACACTTTAAAAGAACTATATAAAAAAATCATGCCAACAATTTTTGGCCAATAGACTAGCTATTTTGCTATTTGATAAACAGTAAAACTGTGGGGATTATCAATATCGTTTCTCTGCTAAACAGAAATATTCTCGGAACAGATGTAGAGAAGATAAATATGTGGATCTGGGAGAGGAGTTGAAACAAATGTGGGATTAAAAGACATCAAAACAAAGCCCATAATCATCTCTGGGACCATGATGACTCCACATATGCCAATTAAGTGTCCCAAGATGTGCCAGATCCATTAACTATCATGGGTCAATTCAGATGGCACCAATTCTGGATACCTGCCAATGTAATTGGATATTTTTGTTTCTTCAAAAGATAATTACAATATGTTTATCATGTATTATACACACATAGGAAACCAAGTTCATCTGAAAATACAGTAATAAGTATCCAGGGGCTCATTGCACTTGGACAACATTTTCCTTGTAAAAATGAGGTATACTCAGGTATAGAAATAGCATCCCTGACCATGTTAAAGAAAAAAAAATCACATGAAGTCATGTTGAGATGAAACCAAGTGGCCCAGTAGCAACTCTAATCACTTTAGTACATAACTGTGGCCAGTTCTTTGTATCACTGAAAAATAGTTTTGCTCATTAATTGTCTGTGCAGGTGTGTCAGGAAGCCAGTCTCCTAGGTAACAATATACTGGTAATGATACCTCAGGGAGGTGCAGCATACATGTATGGGAAAAGTAAAATGGAATGCCGCACACACCACATGGCAGAGGTGGAGGGGTTTTCTGGGTGGTCTTACCTATTCTGTGCTCTTGGGAGTCAATCCATCTCTGTGGTTATAAAGGAGACATCTATGCATTCCCTACAGAGTGACTGTGGCAGGAGAAATCGAAAAATTTTACTCTATCAGGTCGTTATTATTTGAATGTGTTCCACAAAAGTGCCCCTGTTGGAAAGCGAGTCTCCAAATTCATACGTTGATGGTGTGCTTAACCATTGGAATCAGAGAGGATTGATACCAGGACCCTCTGGGTGATATGAAAATCTATGCATGCTGAAGTTCCTCATGTAAAATGGCACAGTATCTGCACTTTCTACACACTACCTTCTGGTATTTTTTTAAACATCTCTAGAGTACTTATAATGCCTAACATTAAATAAACGGTAGGTAAACAGTTGTTCTGCTGTATTGTATAGGGATGATGACAAGACTAGTTAATCAAATCCATGGATGTGGAATCCATGATATGGAGGGATGAATGTATTTAGAGGTGGGGTCTTAAAAGATAATTAGGGTGAGGTGAGGTCATGATAGAACTAGCTTTATCAGAAAAGGAAAAGAGACCTGAACTTGCACACTTGCTTTCCCAGCACGTGATATCTTCTGCTCCATTATGACACAACAAGGAAGTCCTCACCATATGCTAGCCCCATGCTTTGGACATCCCAGCCTCCAGAACTGTGAGAAATATTTTTTTTTCCTTTACAAATTATCTAGTCACAGGTATTCTGTTGTAAGTTTTGACATTAGGAAATGTGAGACTCCAATTTTATAATGCTTTATTAAGATTATTTTGATTATTTGATGTTCTGAAAGGTTTCATATAAATTTTAGAATGGATGTTTTTATTTTTGAAAAAAAAAAAAAGGTTTTTGGCATTTTGATAGAGACTGCATTGCAACCGTAGATCATTTGGAGTAGCATGGATATCTTGATAATATTGTGTTCTCATCTGTAGTCATAGGATAGCTTTCTAGGTGTGTATTTCTTCTTTAACTTACTTAGCAACATTTTATAGGTATTAGCATTCATCCTTTACCTCTTTGGTTACAAATACTCCTTATTATTTTATTCTTTCAGTACATAAGTTGAATGGTTGTCTTAATTTTTTGTGGTTTATTGTTAATATATAGAAACACAACTAATATTTATGTGTTGATTTTGTACCCACAACTTTATTGAATTAACTTATTAATTCAACAGTTTTTTTGTTGTGATTGTGAAGTTGTTAGGGTTTTCTACACATATGATGGTATCATCTGCAAACAGATGATTTCACTATTCCTTTCCCAATTGAATGCCTTTCCTTTTCTTTTCTTGCCTAATTGCGTTAGCTAAGACTTCCAGTATTATATTCAACAGATGTTGTGAGAGTAGGAATCTGTTTCTCATTCCTGATTCTAAAGGAAAAGCTCTTGGTCTTTCACCACTGAACATGAGACCTGGGGGTCTTGCAAATAGGGTCTTTATCTTGAGGTCATTTCTTTTTTTATTCCTAGCTTAACACGTGGCCTTTATGTTGAAGTAATTTCCTTCTATTCCTCATAGGTATTTGTATAATGAAGGGGCATTGAATTTTGTCAAATGTTTCCTTTGGGCCAATTGAGATGAACATGAACCTTTTCTTCCCTTAATTCTATTGGTGTTTGTATTACATTTCACCATTTTTAATGTGTTTGCATTCATAAATTCACTTTCACTCTGCTTTTGCTGCACCCAGTTTTAGTATTTTATATTTTTGTTTGCCTCAAGATATTTTCTAATTTACCTTGTGATTTTTTTATTTGTGCCATTTGCTGTTTTAGAGTGTGTTTTGTAATTTCCTCATTTTTGTGAATTTTTTCAGTTTTCCTTTTGTTGTTGATTTATTACTTCATTCCACTGTGATTAGATGATTAGAAAGATACTTTCTGTGATTTCAACCTTATCAAAATTTTTAAGACTTGTTTTGTGGTCTAACATATGGCCTATGCTGGAGAATATTCCATGTTTACTTGCATATTCTGCTCTTGTTTGTGGAGGTTTCTGTTGGTTTAGTCCAAAGGTCTATAGTGTTATTCAAGTCCTCTATTTTTTGAATCAGTCTTCTGGCTGATTCTAATTATTTTGTCCATTAATGTGTATAGCAGTGCAACTCACAATAGCCAAGATATGGAACCAGCTCAGATGCCTATCAATAGATAAATCAATAAAGAAGATATGGTGCATATGCAGGTGGAATTTTGCTCAACCATAAAGAGCAATGAAATTATGACATTTGCTGGATGGAAGGGGAGAACATCAGGCTAAGTGAAATAAGCCAGACTCAGAAAATCAAGGGTCCAATGTTCTCTCTCACGTGCAGAAACTTGAGAAAAGTTAGGGGGAAACAGGAGTGTCCGATATCACAGAGTCAGAGGAGAGATCAGTGGAGTAGGAGGAGATTCAGGGGGAGGCACCGGGATGGGAAAGGGGAGGAAATGCAGAATGAATCTGACAAAATTATAGTATATGCATATGTGTATATACCATAGTGGATTCTACCTTTATGTATAAAGCACCCATTAAAAACATATGAACACAAGGTAGACCAGTAGAGTAGAAAAGGGGAAATAGGAGGAGGGAGGAGGGCAGAAAAGTGGAGTAAATTAAATTCCATGTATGTATGATTATGTCAGAATGAACCCAACTATTATGTACAACTATAATGTACCAACAAAGCAAAAAAATAGGCTAGTGAAGTCTACTACTATTATTATAGACTGTCTGTTTATCCTTTCAATTCTGCTAGTTGTTGTTTCATGTTTTGCGGTTTTAATTTTTTGTATGCCTCTATTTTATCTACTTATTTTTATGTGGTGCTGAGGATCAAACCCAGTGCCTCACATGTACTAGGTGAGTGCTCTACCCCTGAGCCACAAACCCAGCTCCTTAATTGTCAATTATATGTTTACAATTGTTATATCTTCGTCATAAATTGATCCATTTATCAATCATTATATAATATCCTTTTTATCTTTTGTAATAACAGTTTTTTAACTTAAAACCATTTTGCCTGATATTAATGTTGCCACCTCTGCTCTATTTTGGTTACTATCATATGCAATTTCTTCGCATCCATTTAATTTCAATTTTTGTGTGTCCTTGGCTCCAAAGCGAATCTCTTGTAGGCAATATGGAGTTGGATCCTGTTTTGTTGTGTTTATCCATTCTGACAACTTCTGGCTTTTGAATGATGAGATAAGTTTATTTAAGTTCAAAGTAATAATTGGTAGGGAAGGACCTACCAATTTTGGCATTATATTTTCTTTCTGTGTGTATTATAGCTTTTTTCCTTTGTCTTCTCTCCTTGTGTTTAACAAATTCTTGGAGTGACATTCTTTGGTTTCTTTCTCATCTTCTTTTGTGTGCAATCTATAAATAGTCATCTTTTATTTTTTACCAGGAAATTACATACAAAGTTATAATACATCTAAAATTATAATAATTTATTTAAATTTCGTACCAACTAAACTTCAAACATGTACAATAGCTCCTCTAGAGCTCCACTCCTCTTTAATAGCATAACATTTCATGCTTTTTAAAATTATTGATGATGCCAATTACATCTTTATAGATCATGTCTATCCCTAACATAATAATTATTTTTTGCACTTGTCTTTTAAATCCTATGGAAAATTAAAGATAGAGTTATAAAGAAAACTAAAGTTTATAAATTTTATACTTTTTTATGTAGTTACCTTTAGTGAAAAACTTTAAATTTTTCATATAGCTTCAAATTACTGTCTGGCAGACTTTCATTTCAATTTGAAGAATCCCTTTAGCATTTCTTGGAGGGCAGGTCTAGGGATCATGAACTCCCTGAGTTTGTATTTTATCTGGAAATGCATCTCCTTCATTTTAAGTTTTGCCTAAGAGAGGCTTCTAGTGGACATTTTTTTCTCTTGATCCTTTAAATATCTCACCCCACTGCCTTCTGGCTTATAGGATTTCTGCTGATCAATCCACTGATAATCTTGGTGAGGATCCTTTATACATGATGAACTGCTTTTCTCTTCCTGTTTTCAAGATTCTCTGTGTTTGAGTTTTGAGAGTTTGATTATAATGAGCTCAGAGTGTGTTTATCCTACCTCAAGTGTATTCAGCTCCTTGGATTTCCTTAAAGTTGGGACGTATCCAACTGTGATTTCTTCAGATGGTCTCTCTGCCCCTTTCTCCCTACTGTTTTCCTTTTGGGACTCCTACAATAATATGTTGATCTTCTTGATGGTGTTTCATAAATGCCTTAGACTCTGTTAACTTTTCTTCATTTTTTCTTTTACTCTTAATATTGGATCCTTTCATATGAACTATATTCAAATTTTATGATTTTTTTTTCTGTTTAGGTCTACTATTGCATGGTATACTGAATTTTTCAATTCTTTTATTGTAATTTCACCTCCAAAATGTGTTTGGTTCTTCTTTTTTCCAGTAATTTCTATTTTGTTGATATCCTCATTTTCATATCTCATATATTCTTTAAAGCCTTGGTCTAGTAAGTACGGTGTCTGTGTTTCTTCAGAGATGATTTTTGGAGATTTATTTTATTCCATGTATGGATAATGTTTTCCTGCTTGTCTGTACGTCTTGAAATCTTTTGTTGAAAAACAGACTCTTCTCCCAGTCTTTGTAGATTGTAAGGAAACACCTAAGCTAATTATCAAGGCACATTCTGAGCCATGAGATCAGCTCAGGATAAAGGCCAGGGTCTTCTCCAACTTTTTCTGAACACGCAATCTGCCTAAGATTTTTTTTTTCATTCTCCCCCATGAACATGGTTGCTTTTAAATATGTTAATTTTCCAAATAATCTTATTTCCAGTTTCTTGTTGGACTCCTAGATGTTCTGTTTATCTAACACTCTCTTGCTCAGGCACGTTCAGGTCTGCACTTCCCCTGAAGCTTGCCCATGGTCCAGCAGTGTCCACGGCCCTTCCTGGCCTCTCCTGGCCTGAGATCCAAGCTGCGCTTCCTTTCCTCATCTAACTTGCAAGTCAGGCAAAACAGAAACAGCCCCTGGGGCAGTCTAAAGGCAGGTTAGAACCTTGCAGATAAATTTTACTCTGCTCCTTCCATCTCAAGGAAGGAAACCAGGAACCAGGTGCTTCTTCCTAATTAGACTGGTAAGGGGATCAGTCAAGGGCAGCTAAAACACTGGGAAATGCCCACCATTTTATGATTTTTTTTCTTCCTAAGTCATTCACTTGGTTGTTGCTCGCATCACCTTTGCATGAATTTTAATTAACTTTTTTATTTTAGAATAATTTGAGATTTATCCAAAAAAATTACAAGGAGAATTCCCATATTATCTGTTTCAGATTTCTGACATTTACAGAGACTTGTTGGGATTTGGGCACTAGAGGAAATGATATGGAACTAAAGAGAAATTGTAAGAGAAAGGGAAGCAACCACAGAACGCTGCATTGAGAAACAAATCGTGTACTTGGCAGCTTGAAATAATAGACCTTCATGTCTTGTTGAAGATACATGTCCAGCTGGGTCAGCAGGAGCACTGATGAACACTCACGGTCCCAGGTTGACAGGATGGCCAACACGTGAATGTTTCCATCCCGATACCCAGGGGGAGAGAAGGAAGGCTTCTTCCGTAAAGTTTCTATTGCCCATTTCATTGACCAGGGGCTTCCTCATGGCCAAGCCTCACTTCCATGAGAGGGCTTAATTCTACTGTGTGCTGGGGTCCCATCTGAAGTGGAGGAATGGGAGAGGGGGTCCTAAGAGGATGTGTTGAGATATGTGGAATTCAAGTACAGAGATGAGAGGTGACCTAGCTCACTCCTGAAAACAGACAAAAACATAAATAAGGGTCATAATGAGATTAATTGGGGTGGATTTTAGAAACAGCCGTGCAAGTCAATGAGGGCTAGGAAATATGCAAGATGCATTAATGGCTCTGTATTACCCCTTCACGATGGTGGTAGAGGAGCTCTGTTAGTCAGCTTTTTGTCTTTGTGACCAAAATACCTAGCAAGAATGACCTACAGGAGGTTACCACCCAGTAGTCCATTCAAATCATTAATTCATCAAATGGGTTAATCCACTGATGAAGATGCAAATCTCGTCATCTAATCATTTCTCCTCTCAACATTGCTATGTTTGATATTATGTTTACAACACATGAGCTTTGGGGCAACCCGTCATATCCAAACCATAATAGGCAGGAAGTCCAAGTGCAAGCACACACATCTCTGATGACACCTGTGGATGGAAGGAAGGTCTGGGAGGTCAAGTCTTACCCTTAGAAATCATGAAGAATGATTTCTTCCCGCCTAGCTACACTTAGTCAAGCCTGGAGTCAATGCTGAAGAATTGCAGATGATGCTATATCAAAAGTGAACATCGTAGTCTAAAACAGAGTTCAAAACATACATAAAAACACCAGGCACTCTGGGCACTCCGGGAGCATTGGGTGCAGTGGCACATGCCTGTAATCCCAATGGTTTGGGAGATTAAGGCAGGAGGATCTCGAGTTCAAAGCCAACCTCAGCAAAAGTGAGATGCTAAGCAACTCAGCAAGACCCTGTCTCTAAATAAAATACAAAATAGGGCTGGGATGTGGCTCAGCGATCAAGTGCCCACCTCTGAGTTCAATCCCTAGTATCCAAAAAAAAAAAAAAATGCCTGTAATCCAACAGCTCAGGAGGCTGGGGCAGAAGGATTGGGTTCAAAGCCAACCTCAGCAAAAGCGAGGCACTAAGCAACTCAGTGAGACCCTGTATCTAAATAAAATACAAAAAAGGGTTGGGGTGTTGCTCAGTAGATAAGTGCCCCTGGGTTCAATCCCCATTACAAAAAAAAATGTACATAAAATTAAAACTCCATAGCAGTTTTTATATATAGTCCATTAAAAAACACTAAATACTGCTGACATTTTGATATTTGATTGCTATATTCTTCTCAGTGGAGTAGAAAGTAAGCATGAGTTAGAAGACAAACAAGAAGTTGCAAACCAGTTGGCATCAGGGCATTCTATCCATCATATTATATAGCTCTCCATCTATTTCACTCTTTTATTCCTTTCCAAGAAGAATTTAAATTTTTCTCTTAAAAAGTCCTATAGAACTTTTGTTCCATTACTCCTTGGTAGTATGTTTTTTGTTACTATTGTAAATGTACCTTTTTGAAAATTACTCTATTTATTACTAGTTCACAAGCGCATTTGATTTGGGGGTATTTTGCATATTGCTCCAGCCACATTATTAAATACTTTCTAATTCTGATAAATTTTTATAATTCTAATAAACTTTTGAGTTTTCTAGGTAGATGATCATTCACCTGTAAACAATGACAGTTTTGCTTCTTCTTTTCAATCCTTATATTTTCTATTTCTTTTCCCTACTTAATTTTGCAGGTTCTATAAAATGTAGAATGTATACAATAACTCATCATGTTTTCAACTTTAACAGTTACAGATTTTCATTTCTACAAACTCTATTTCAGTTAATAGTCCACGTGGTCATTTTGCATTGATGCTCTTATTTTTATTTTTTATCTTTTATTGAGTTTAATCACTCCTGTGGAACTCTATCAGGAAAGCAGAAAATATCTGCTGTCCTTGGGGGTCTAAATCTAGAATTGGCTGTATTAATTATTTCTGCTTTATGGTGACTTGTTCCCTCATGTGTTGGTAATTTTTTTTTTAACATGAGATCCTGTTTACTTGGGTTTAATCTGCAGGGACCCTGACTGCCTAAACTGGGAGTACTTTACCCTAGAGATATTCAAGAAGCCTAACTCTTCCCAGATTTCCCATTTTGCCATGGACTTAACATTTGCTCTGTTGATGAACTGCTGACATTTGCCTTTGTTGGGCAATTCTAACCCTTAAGTTTGCTTATTATCCATGTTCTAATTTCAGAGCACCATTTTGTTTATTTAATTTTCAAAAGTAAAGTTTTTCTTTGAGAAAATCATGCATTTGCATGGAGTAGTGAGAAGTAATACAGAGACATCCCATGTATTCTTCACCCAGTTTCTCCCAATGATGCCATCTTGCAAAACGACAGTGCGACATCACAATTAGGATATGAAATTGACATGGTCAGATGCCAATCATTTTTATCACCACAAAGATGCCTGGTGTTGCCCTTTTATAAGCACACCCACTTTCCTTCCATCCACAGCCCTTCTTTCACCCCTGACCCTAATCTTTTCCCTATTTCTATGATTTTGTCATTTCAAGAAATTTGAGATAAATGGAATCATGTTGTAGATCATCTTTGGGGATTGGCGCTTTTTTTCTTTTTTTTTTTTTTTTGTAGGTCTGGGGATTGAACCCAGGGCCTTGTGCATGCGAGGTAAGCACTCGACTAATTGAGCTATATCCCCAGCCCTAATTGAGGGCTTTTTTTGGGGGGTGGGAACGGGGATTGAATTTTTCATTAAATATAATTCTCTGGAGGGTCATCCAGATAGTTGTGTGCTTCATTAATAGTCTGTTCTCTTTCAGTATCCCATGATACGGATGTTTCACCATTTATTTAACCATTCACTCATTTAAAAGTATCTGGATTATTCCATTTGGGGACTGTTACAAATAAAGTAGTTGTAAACACTCATATGCAAGTTTTCATATGATATAAGATTTTAATCCTTGAATAAATGCCCAGGAGTAACTTCTGGGTCACATGGTAATTGCATCTTGTTTGGAGGAAATTTCTAAAAGAAAAAAAATTGATGGGCTGTTTTCTAGAGTGTCTATGCCATTTTTGATTTGTCGTACAGAGCCTTTATGTGGTCTTGAGGTAAGTTCCTTCTATTCCTGGTTTCTTCAGAGTTTTTAATATGAATGGGTGATGGATTTTTGTCAAGTGATTTTTTTCCCTGCATTTATTGAGATGGTGATGTGATTTCTGTCCTTATTTCTATTTATGTGATGAATTCCATTTATTTTTTTGTGTATGTTGAACCAACCTTGCATTCCTGGCATGAAACCCACTTGAGCACGGCATACAATCCCCTTACCATGTTTTTGAATGCAGGTTACTGGTATCTCATTAAGGATTTTTGTGTCTGGGTTCATCAGGGATGTTGGTCTATCATTTTCTTTTCTTGATGTGTCTTGTTCTGATTTTGCTGTCATGGTGATGTCCATTTACATTTCCACAAGTGACGTAGGAATGATGCAATTTCTCCTTCTTCTTGCCAGTATTTCCTGTTGTCATCATTTTACTTTAGCCCTTCTGGAGGTATGTGGTTAAACCTCCTTGTGGTTTTAATTTGGATCTCCGTAATGTCTCATGATGTCAAATTTCTTTTCAGGCACATTTTTCTCACCTGTGCATCCTCTTCAGTGTGTTGCCTCTTCGTGTCTTTTAACCATTCTCTAATTGGCTTGTGTGTATTTTAAAAAAAGAAGTTCTGACAGTGCTGTATAAATTCCAGACTCTAATCCTTTTTTAAGATATGTGGTTTATGAACATTTTCTCCTAGTCTATAGCTTGCCTTTTTATCCTCATAGTAGGGTATTTTTATAGTAAATTTTAAAAATATTTATGGAGCCCAGCTTATTGTGTTAGAATATCCCTTTAGAAAAATCTAATTCACCATACTCTATACTAATTTTAATTCCTAAAATAAGCGAGTTATGCTCTATTGCTTTGTAGCATCCAGGCTAATGGTGTCGCTTTTGGACAACACATATAACCTGCCAGGTCCTGAGAAAGTGGAAGATGTTCATGTTTATTGGGGAAGGGAGGATGGACACAGCAGGTGTCTCCCTTGTTTGTTTGCTTTCAGACTAAATGCCCCTCTTGCACTTTTATCACTCTGGTTATGTAAATGTGGGCGTTAAAATCTGTTATGTAAATCTCATCATGGAAAATAGTGAGTTTGAAATATTTGTACAAAAATTCCACTGGACTGAAAGAGAATACTAATTTTGCAGGCATAAAAGCAGCACGTCAGCGGTGGAATGGGCACCTTCATCTTGGCGTGGCTTATAAAAGACCCACTGTGAGTAAAAGTAGTGATGATACAGTCTGACTGAATGAGAGCTTGGCCCCAAATCTTCAAAGTTACCAAGAAAACTTTCTAAGATATGGATTTATCCTCACTCTTCTTAGCAATGAACCCTGCAGTGCAGGTATCGTGTGTCATACGATATTCGGCAATCAGGTATGCCCATAGGTTTGATTAGGGAGTCATTCCATTTCTAGGGACAGAAAATCCCACTAGAGTGACCTAAGACAGAAGGCTATTTTCTTCTTTTAACAAGAAATGTGGAGGTGAGCAGTCATGGCAATTGTCACCTGCCTGATGGATTTATCAAGAACTCAGGCCCCTTCTGTCTTCTGTCTTTCCTTTCTTGAACCAGGTAGTTTTGTCTCCAAGGTTGCAAGACTGCAGCTGCTGTATCCAAGATCTGTGTTGCTATTAATAGACATCTCAGCTGCATTGCAAACAGAAGAAGGGCAAAGGGGGAGGATATGATGATGGCAAGATGCAATTACATGCCCCAAGCAGCTTACTTCTTCAGCGAACGTCCTCAATTATTTGCTGGGGTTTTTTTTCTTCCTTGTCATGGGGGTTAGGAGCCCATGCCTCTGAGGGTATAGGCTCTAGGCTATGCATGATTGCCTTCTTTTTAAGACTCATTTAAAACATCCCAGCCATGCCCTGCTGTGAAAATCACTAGCCACTGTCAATTTGCCATGTTAATAAGATAACATTAGTTTTCTAATTCTTAATGTACCATAAAAACCATACATCAACTCTCCTATTAGCAAAAAACCTATCAGCAATTGGAAGGATGTTAACATTGGTACAGCATCATCCTTCGGTAATATATTATATGGCTGGTATAAAATGTGTCTTAGCTTCTTGGAGAAAGTACTGCAGGCTCTCTTCATTACAAGTCTGTCATCTTTCTGAAATCCCTGAAGGTGGCATTTTCCTTATGCTTGTGACTCAACAGCAATACTGAAGTGCCTGCCCAATAGTATGGCTACCATCAAGGATTCCAAGGTGATTGTTGGACATTTCTCTTTCTCAAACAGGGAGAAAGATACAAATGTAATTACTGATGGGACACCTTGAACCGTGTTATTATTTGTATGTAAATACAAATATGAAATACATTTAGTTATACCTGCATATGTCCATGCATACATGTGGTGATAAATCATAGCCCACATTCCCAAGTAAGTAAAAATAGAATTTTCTTTTGTTTCTCAATGTGTTGAATTTCCATTTGGCTACTGGGCAATTAAGACACATTAGCCTCAGTCTTTATGAGCTTCACAGTTGCAAATGGCTTCTGAAACCTATACAGTGGGAAGGCTTGAGGAATTACAGGAAAATCCCTTATCTAGTCATCTGTCCACACAAGTTGCCCTGGAGAATGTCCTCATTTCAGCATGAGATCTCCTTCTGGTCAAGATGCTATCTACTTTTCCCAAGTCACGTTTGGGATGCTGGAATTTCTTCAGGGTTGCCCACTGACTTAGGATGCCCTTCCCAACCTTCTTCTCTAGAATCTTGCCACGTTCTAACACTTGTTTCTTCCCCATTCACTTCTTTTCTTAAATCAAGGTAAATCTTTTTCTTGCCTGGAGATGGGAAAATTCTACACCCTGTATGGATTCTGGCAAGACTTTCTGTCTATGCCCCCAATCTTCTCACCTACTCAGGGATTTGACTTTCAGAAACTAAAATAATGAAAAAAAAAAAGATGGAGTAACATTAGCAAGACAGCTGAATGGGAGAGCCTGGCTTGCTTCCCTCCACAACGAAGAACCAGCACCCGGAGAAACCACAGCCACGTCACTGCAGTGTCTCAGCAGAGCACTGGGGTGCCCAGAGAGTGCGGCAGACAGGCTGCAGGGCCTGGTCGCACACAATGGTCTTATGCAGAAGAGGATTAGTCATACAGCATCTGCATCCTGTCTCTTGAGATCAATGCTGAACCAAGAGAGTCTTCACTCAGTGGGGAAATAGGAAGCAGGAGACCCTTGGCAGTTCCCTCCAAACCACAGGCACCTGAAGCATCAGCTGCTGGAGAAGTCTGAGGCCTTCCAGGCTCTGATCCCAGTTTGAGAAGCCTCTGTGTGACAACACCATTGTATTACCCCAGAGGAACATCTCTGTCCATGCTGTCCCCTCCCCAACCCAGGGACCCATGTAGCACCTGGGCAATTGCACTGTGCCTCATTTAGGAAGCTGTGCCCATCCTTCCACACCCCTGGGAAGCACAGGGGCAGCCCACCCTGAGTGACTTAGCCTAGGGAGGCCTAAGAAAATAGTTGGGTGGCCTTACCCTCCTTCCTGATGCTCCAGAAACACCCAGGCCGTCCTGCTCAGCCACCCCTGGCCCTAAAAAGCAGAAAGGTGGCCCTGCTCACCCATTCTCAACCCCAGGACATAGTTAGGAAGCCCATCCTGAGTAGCTCAGCCCACAGAGGTCCACAGAAGAGATGAGATGCACCATGCATCTCATAGGGGCCCCAAAGCACTTGAGCAGCCTGTTCTCAAAAAAAAAAAAAAAAAAAAAAAAAAACTTGTCCCACTGAGGCTCTGAGAAATAGATGCTTGCCTGTACCCACCTAACCTCACCTCTGGAAAGCACTTGCGTTTAATCAGCTTTTTTGTCACTGTGACCAGCAGACCTGATGGGAACAATGTCGAGAAAGAATGGTCTCTTTTGACTCGTGGTTTTAGGGTTTCAGCCCACAGCTGGCTGACTCCCCTATGATTCTGGACCCAAGGTGAAACTTAACATCGTGACTAGAGGCACACCCCAGTGATCCATTTCTTCCTGCCACACCCTACCTATCTACAGTTACCATCCAGTTAAATCCAGCAGTGGATTAATCCACTGCTAGTTACACCTCTCATAATCTAATCATTTTGCCTCTGAAAATTCTTGCATTGTCTCACACATGAGCTTTCGGGGGACACCTCCTATCTAAACTATAACAGTTAGAATTACTCTGAGCAAATAGGCACCCCCAGAAACTCTGCAAAGTCACCTATCCAGAACTCAGCCATGGACAGGTCATCTTGACCCACTGCTGTGCCCTGGCTCCAGAGCAGTTCTTAGATACGGACATGCACCCCACTCTCACACAACCCACAGAAAGCGATGGTTGCTATACACCTGTAGCTGGGTGAACCACACCCAGAGCTGCCAGAAAACCCACCCCACCCAAGAGAGTTGCATCCCAGAAAGTACAGAATCTCACCATCCCTGAAGCTAGGCCAGCGTCATACTCTGGATCTAGAAGGTGCCCTAAAGGCTCATGCATTGAAGGCTTGGTCCCCAGCATATGGCACTATTGGGAGGTGGTGGAAACCTTAGGATGTAGTCCTAGTTGGAGAAAGTAGGTCACTGAAGTATGTCCTTTAAGAATATATCTTGTCTTTGATCCCTTTCCCTCTCTCTCCATCTCTCTTCCTGGTTTCCACAAGGTAAGACTCTACTCCATCACACCCTTCTTCCTGCCTACCAAGATACTCCGCCTCACCACAAGCCCCCATAGTGATGGCGCCAAGTGACTGGACTGAAACCGTGAGCCAATATAAATCTCCTCCTTTAACATGTTTTTCTCAGGTACTTTGTCACAGTGATGGAAAGTTGAGCAACACAGACACTAGACCTGCACAGATACTGCCTACGTTGATGAAGCTGAAGAAGTGACACAGACATACACTAAAGCACTGATCTGAAACCAAAACTAATGCATTGTGTCCAGTCAACATCCTGGACAAATAACCAACAGAAAGAAATCCGTTTCCCATGAAAGTCATCCTATAAAGTTGGTAGAGGCTCCTGACCCACCTGATGCACAAATACCAATACAGGGACCCAGGGTGATGCCCACAAAGGAGAACAGTAACTCTGTAGCAAGAAGACTCAAAGTAAAGGAAGTTGACACATTTCCTGATAAATATGGGGGGGGGGATGATTTTAAAGAAACTTAATGGGATGCAAGAAAAAGCAATTTAATGGAATTAGAAAGACAATTCATGATCAGAGTGAAAAATTCAGCAAAGAGATAGAGATCACAAAAAAGAACCAGTAAGAAATCTTAAAGCCAGTGAACCTAATAAATGAAATAAAAAATACAGCTGAAAACCCCAACAGAAGAATTGATGAGGCAGGATAAGAAATTTCTGAGCTTGAAGATGGTTTTTGTTGTTGTTGTTGGTGGTGGTGGTGGTGGTAGTATTTGGTTGGTTGTTTTGGTAGTGCTGTGGATCAAACCCAGGGCTTCACACATGCTGAGCATGCAATCTACAATTGAGCTGTAACCATGGTACAAAGACAGGTCTCTTAAAATAATCCAGTCATATAAAAAAGGGAAAAAATAAAAAAGAATGAAGAAAGCCTTGAGAGCTATGAAACACCATTAAATGAGCAAACATATGTATTATGCATAGTCGGGGGGTGGGGGGAGAAATAGAAAAGGCAAAGAACACTTATTCAGCAAAATAATTGCTGAAAACTTTCCAAATCTTGTGAAAGACATGGGCATCCAAGTTCAGGAAGCTCCAAGGCTACCTAATAGATGTATCCAAGAAAGATCCTTTCTAAAGCATGTAGTACTCAAACTGTCAAAAGCACAAGACAAAGACAGAATTCCAAAAGTATCAAGAGAAAAGTACCTAGTCACTTATAAGGGAACCCCCCTTTAGAGTAATGCAGACTTCTTTGCAGAAACTTGACAAACCAGGAGAGAGTGGGATAATATATTCAAAGTTCTTACGGAAACACAATTGCCAACCATAAATACTATACCCAGCAAAGCTCTTCTTCAGAAATAAATAAGAAATAAAGACTTTGCAAGACAAGCAACATCATGACCAACCATTCCTTCAATGAATGCTTACAGGACTCTTACATTAGAATCAAGAAAATGCGTGAAAGTTTAAAACACAAAAGTAGGGCAGACACACACACACACACACACACACGAAGAAAATCAAACCCTATCAATTTAAAAAAACCCACCAAATCACAAATACGCAAGAGAAGAAGAAAGAAAGAAAGGTTATACAAAACAATCAGAAAAAATTATCAGAATGACAATTGTACTTCTGAATAATAAGCTTGAATGTACATTAATTGTCTCAATTCAAAGATATAAATTGGATGGATGGATTTAAAAATTAGACCCATTAATATGCTGTCTAAAAGAAACTCACTTTGCCATTAAAGACACACATAAACTAAAAGTGGAGGGATGGAAAAAAAATACACCACACAAAAAGAAACCAAAAGTGAGCAAGAGTAGCTATACTTTTATCAAATAAAATAGACTTAAAAACTGTAAAAAGAGACAAAGACACAGTAGAAAGGTAAAATAATCACTTGAACAAGAGGACACGACAATTGTAAATACATATCCATGCAACACTGGAGCAACCAAGGATATAAAGCAAACACTATCAGATCTAAAAGGAGAGGCAGAGATAGACTCTAATAAAATAACAGATGGGGACTTCAGCACCCCACTTTCACCAATGGACAGATTATCCAAACAAAGACATTAACGAAGAAGCACTAGAGTAAAACAATACTACAGACCAAATGGGCCTAACAGACATTTTCAGAATATCTCATCCACAGTTGTAAAATACACATTCTTCTCATCAACATTTGGAAGAGTCTCCAGGATAGACCATATGTTGGTCTATCCAATAAACATTTTTAAAAATCCAATATCATAACTTCTCTGACCATCATGGAATAAAACTAGAAATCAGCAAGAGAAACTTTAGAAATTGTTCTAATTTTAAATTGGAAAATTTTAACAATTGAACAATCAATAAAAAAAAAGATTAAAATGTAAAACCTCAAAATGTGAAACTACTAGAAGAGAATATAGGGAGAATTCTTCAGGTTAATGATCTGGCAAGGAAGTTTTGGAACCCCAAAAGAACAGGAAAAAAAACCCTGAAAAATGGGATTACATCAAACTGAAAAGCTTTTATACAAAAAGAAAACAATCAACAGGGTGATGAGATAACCTACAGAGGGAGAGAACTTTTGCAAACAATTCATCTGACAAGGGATTAATTTTCAGAATATTTAAGGAACTCAAACAACTCAACAGCCAAAAAAGCAAAGTATCCAATTAAAAAAATGGGTCAATGATACTGAGTAAGCATTTCTCAAAAAAAGAATATACAAGTGGTCAATAAGAATATGAAAAAAAGGCTTAATCATGAGGGAAATGCAAATTAAGAACTATGCTGAGATATCTCACCCCGGTTAGAATGACTATCATCAAAATTACAAAAGGTAACAAAGGCTGTTGATGAGGCAAAGAAAGGGGAACTTCCATACACCGCTAGTGGGAATGTAAATTAGCCTAGCCATTGTGGAAAAGAGAATGGAGGTTCCTCATAAAACTAGAAATAGAGCTACCATATGATCCAGCAATCCTGCTACTGGATTTATGTCCAGAGCAATTGAAATCAGTACATCAATGTTTATTGCAGCACTATTCACAACAGCCAAGATATAGAATCAGCCTAGGTATCCAACAATGATAAAGAAAAGGTGGTATGTATACACAATGAAATACTAGTCAGCCATTAAAAAAAAAGAAATTAAATTGTCACTTGCCGCAAAGTGAGTGGAACTGGAGGACATTATATTAAGTGAAATAAACCAGATGCTGAAAGATAAATGGTGCATGTTCTCACTTACATATGGAAGCAAAAAAATATGGATTTCAAAGAAGTAGTGTAGTTACTAGAGCCTGGGAAAACTGTGGGAGAGGGAGGGATGTGGAAAGGAGGGTTAATGGGTTCAAGGTGCAGTTGAAAGAAAGAATAACTTGTAATATCCTACAGCATGAGAGCATTAACTATGGTTGACAACAATTAGCTGAATATTTAAAAATAACCCGTAGAGAGGATTTCAAATGTTCCAAGCACAAAGAAATGATAAATGTCTGAGGTGATAGATACATTAATCACACTGATGTGATCATCATATATTATATACATGGATTAGAATGTCACGTTGTACCCCATAAATATGTACAATGACTGCGTGACCAGTTAAAATTAAAATGTAATCAATTAATTAAAATTTAAAAGGCTTGTTTTATTCAGCTTTTTCTCGCTGCTGTGACTAAAGGACCCAACTGGCACAACTGTAGAGGAGAATAGGTTTATTCAGGAGTTCATGGTTTTAGAGGTCTCCTTCCATAGACAGCAGGCTCCATTCCTTGGGGCTCCAGGTGAGGCTGAGAATCATGGCAGGAGAATATGTCAGAGGGAAGCAGCTCATGATCAGAAAGCAGGGAGTCCACTCACCATATACAAATATATACCCAAAGCCATGCCACAATCCCCACCTCCTCCAGCCACACACCTCAGTTACCACTCAATCAATCCCTATCAAGGGATTAATTCACTGATTGGGTTAAGACTCTCACCAACCCAATCATTTCTCCTCCAAACCTTCTTGCATTGTCTCACGTGTGAGCTTTTGGGGGACACCTCACATCCAAACTATAACAAGGCTCATAGATTATTTCTGTTCTAAATTTTGACACATCCCTCCCCTCAAACAATAAAGTGTCAGTGAACCACCTTTCCTAAGATCAAAGGTTAATATGTCAAAGCATATTCTCCTGACACACAGTCTACAGGTATATATGTTGTAAGTATGTGCATATCCTGGTAAAAGTTTATATCTGTTCTATCAGAATATAAAAGGCTTTAATCATGAACTGTTTCTGTTCATTGATTTTGCCTCTTACTTTGTCTTCAGAAATAGGAAAAGTAAGATATATCAAAGAAATATAAATCTTACATTAGCCTGCTCCCCAAGGTCCTAATTGAACAGAGATTTAGGTTATATTAAGAAACTCACAAAAAATAAAATAAACAGGAAATTGCAACAATTCAGAAGTGTATACGGATGTACTTCAGATAGCATATGGTAATATTGAGCAGGGAGACTCATAATAATTAACATTTGTAAATTGCTTTCCATTTTACTTGCATGTATAATTTAATTTGATACAATAGCTCTGGGAAGTACGGTGTAATTATTATCTCCATTTCATAGAGGAGGAAAAAAATGCAATACCCAAATTAAGTAATTTCTCCAAATTTACACAATTAGTCAATGGGAATTAGAATAGAGGTGGTTCCTAGGAAAAGTCTGTCCAAATTATAGACTCCAAGAGGAAAATGAAATATAGAGAAGTTATCTAAGTATATTACATAGAGATATACTTTACATAATTAAATGTTTTGTGTAAAGCTTTGGACTGGTAAGTTGCATTGTTTAATGTAGTGGCTCTAAATCCAATTTAATCAGGATCTCTGGGGTGAGTCCCAGGGATCAGTATTTTTTTAAAAAGTTCCCTCTGTGATTCCAGTAGGCAGCCAGGTTTGGAAACCACTGGGTTTTGTTGCTATTGTTGTTATTTGTTGCTATCTTGTCACTTTGCTACTTAAGCAAAGAAGGGCTATGCAGAGTGGCTGAGGGAGAGAAAATCAAACTGATTCAAGAAAAGGAAAGGAGAGGTTGAAGAGAGTAAGCATTCAGAGCTGAGGGACAGAATGAACAGAATAAAATATGTGAGGCTTAGCTATTGTTTTAAAACCTCTAAAGAAAACTTGAGAATTTACTCCTAATATATTAATGTTGAGAAGTTCTGTTTAATTTTAAGATGTTTTCTATAAAGGATTTTATTGTATGAAATAGAACTTCTAGGGCTGGGGGTGCAGCTTAGTGGTAGAGGTAGAGCGCTCGCCTAGCATGCTCTAGGCTTTTAATCCCCAGTATCTCAAAAGTTGGAAAAAAAAAGAACTTTGTATTTTTCCATATGTACAATAGTAATTATATAACATATAAGCAAAACAGTATGGTGAGTAGAATTTGACATTGTCCAGAACCCTTTTTCATTTTGATTAAAAACTTTCCTATTTTTTAAAAAATTAAGTAAATTTGGAAAGTCATAATGCACCTCTAGTATAGGACACGGAGAAAAATCCATGATTTTGTTTTCCATTGATAACTTAAGAAATAACTAAGCTATAATAAATTAATGTAAACTTTTCAAATACTTCAAAATATTCTCAGCTCCTCTTGTCTCAGTTGTCCACAAGTGTACAAGTTCGAGAGTAGTGTTCAGAGTTTGAGATGGCTGGAACAATAAGCTATTTACTTCCCACAGAAATTTATAAGCTAGAGCCAAATAAAAGTGGTTCTGACATTTAACTAAAATGCAAAGTGGACCTTTGTTCATTCTCCATAGTATGATTAATTAATTATGATTAATTAATCTCCCAAGTGTGCACATTTTGGTGTAGAGATCACACTTCCCCACACTCTTAGCACACCTAGCGTTAGTGGACTTTCATTTTTTTTTCCTAATTTGATGAAGTGAACACAGAGAAACATGAGGACAAGGAAATGTCAATAAGAATTTAAGGAGATAAACTTCTTAATAGTGGGAGGATAGATAACTATGGAGAAAATAATTGCTATCATGCCATATAGCTGTTAAATTCATTGCATCTACCAGCATCAATAAATTAAAATATTACATCTGATATGGAGCCACAAAGTAAGTCGCAAAAATGGTTTCCAACATGATGCCATCACTGATAAGTTTTAAGACACACAAAGCACTTCCCCTTTGAGAAGCAAAGCATATCTAGTAAGGACACTGAACGACGCATAGGAAAACACATTGGGATTTCCATGGTTTCCTAGGGTGGCAATTGAGAGAGGGGAGTTGAGAGATTGGGACTTTAACTGTTATCAAAGCCTCTTGTTCCCTATCACCATGACAAAAGGCATGCATATAAAGCAGATACCGAAATATCGGTATATTTAAATGTCAATGATGGGTTACATGATCTTCCATACTTTTGCCTATGTTTGAAACACTTCAGATTTTTTAATTATTCAAAAAGCAATGAACACACTTTGCCATAGAGGATGAAGAAGAGTATTTTTGTTGAGAGTCGGCTCAGAAAAAATATAGAGATGCAAATAAACAGGGCAAGATCCTTCTCCAATTCAGCTTTCAATGAATGGCCAGATTAATTTTTAAAAAGTAAAACTCCAATCATGCAGTAGTTTGAAAACACAAAGTAGATATAAATCTCTCAACATGAATTAATTTGACAACTATTGTTCTGAATTTGAAAAAAAAATAAAGATTAATGGTAAAATACCTAAATATATGTGTGTGTGTATATATATATATATGTATTCTAAATTTATATGTATTTAAATATATAGTAATACTTATATGTACATACATATATCACCTTATCCTTTGTTTATAAAGATATAAACAAAGGGATTCTTCATTTCCAGTTATGTTGGCGTAACGGGTATGAGACTCTCCCTCTCGCTGTAACAACTAAAACAGAGAAGTAAACATACAGAGACCAAGCAATAAATAATAGCCAGAGAACTGTAAGCTCAGTACTTCCTGGAGATCACAAAGGAGTGGGAGACACTGGTGTTTCGATAATCCATGGTGGAGTGGTGACAGTTGTCTGGACATTCAGTACACACCCTGAGACGGGTAGAGACAGGCGTATTGAGCCCTAGAGGAAGAGCTACTCTAGACTTGCCCTAATGAAGCTTAAAAACGGTCCTGTAACAGTTCAAGTTGATTTGCCAATAGTTTAATGACCTGACACCACAAAACTCAAATGCTCTTTAAAAGAAGACAACAAAGTTCACCCCTTTGAAAACCTAATAGCACATTGATCCACTCTAATAAAAAATACTAGACAGGTGAAGAGGCAGCAAATGAGACCCATAACTTGGAGGAAAAAAAATCAATAGAATCAGAACCAGAAATGATATCAGTCATGGCAATAGCAAAGGCTTTAAAACAACAGTTATAAATATGCACAAGGATTTAAAATAAAATACAACATGAGATGTAGAGAAATAGGATATAGAGAAAAAGAGACAAGTGGAATTTCTAAAGCTAAAAAAATATAGTATTTGAGGTTTAAAAAAAGTACTATGTGACAGCAGATTAAACAGTACAAAAGAAAAGATCGATGAACTTGAAGAAATAGCAGTAGAAATTGCTCAGCATAAAGTACACAGAGAAGAAAAGACCAAATAAAACTAGCAGAGCCTCAGAGACTCATGAGAACAGAGCAAGTTATTTAGTATATGTGTAATTAAATCCCAGGAAGAGGGAGGGAGAAAAGGAATTTGAAGATGAAAGAGCTGACACTTTCCATATTTGGTAAAAATTATAAACTCACGGGATCTAAGAAACTCAACAGACCCCAAACAAGAATCCACTCAGAAGGAGGTCCCATAATTTGTGGCTCTGACACCCGACTTACCACCTTATCTGATTCCTCTACTGAGTAGGCAGCTAATAAGGTCACATGTGACCCCCCTGGGAAAAGATGGCACCCAGAGACCTGACTGGGCTCACAGTGTGGGGGAGAATATTGGGACCTGGTCACAGAATTTTGCAAATAAGAAGATCATCAACTTAAAATCTGGGACAACATCAAGTTGAGAAATAAAGAGTCCAAAGCATAGCATTCTGAGTGAGGGAAGATAAAGCCACCAGAAAGAGCAGCCAAATTTCCTGAGCTGGTGGGTTTGTTTATTTCTATTTGGGCAAGACAGCTGGGTGGCCATTTTGGGTCAGAAGCATCACAAGGGTCTTTCCGACTTCTCACAGGAGCAAGACAGAATGGTGTTCTTTGTGACTCAGCGTGAAAGGTTCCCTTTGAATTCCGTTGCTTCAGTCAGCCCACGGGGTCCTCCTCTTTTTATCCACTGAAATGTAAATATTAGCAATATAGCACTTCCCCTGAAGTAAACTTGACTCTGCCCATTCTTTCCAAATCTGTTTCACTGATTAACAAATCACTTCTGCTTGGAAAGTCTCCCTACAGGTGTTTTCTCTCTGGGGATTCTTGGAAAGGGAGAAGGGAATGTTCCTTGCATTTAAAACAGGTTGAAGCATTTTAAATAGCGAGGGAGTTAGACCTTCTGCAGGAGGTAATATTTGGATGGCCAGAGAAACGCCTGGGAAATTAACCTTTACCTAGAATCTATATTAGAGCTTAAAGAAATCAGAACTTACTTTTTTCATAACATTATCCTGATTTCAAGAGTTCACTTCTCTATCAAATATATAAAATAAATGCCAAACAAAATAAAATAAAAATCATCTATAATGTCACTTCCTGATGATTATTACTGTCAACATCTTGGTTTCTATTTTTGAAGATCAATTTTGGAAAAAAAAAATATATATATATATAAAATTAAATTAGGATTGCAGTTAATAGACTTTTTGCAAACGAATTCTCTTCTTTAGTCATGAAAATTTTCCTCATTCATTCAATAAATATTATTTCTTTTCTCCCACAAAACTGCAATCTTGCTCCACATATTCTTTTAGCCATTCCATTTTTATCTTAATAATATATGACACATATTTTCCCAGGTGACTCATTCATTCATCCATTTGCTAACAATCTCAATAACCACTGCAAGATAACTTTGCCTTAGTTTTATTCATAATTATGTCTTTTTTTTCTTTTTTTCTTATTTTGCTGGCTAATTATAATGATGAACCTGTTTGTTTTGATCATGGCTTTAATAAGAATGTCTTAAGGTTTCAAATAAATGTCTGCCAACTTGAGTACATAATCTTTATTATGTTAGCTGTCCTTTTATGTCTCGTTTTCTGGGAGGTTACTTAGTTATGTATTTACTATCTATTTTTAACTAATGAATGAGTGTTAAATTCCATCAGGTTTCTCTTTAGCACCAATGGGGAGATGAGGGGAGGGGCGCTGGAGTTGGGAAGGTCAGCTGAGGAGCTGGGTCATTGGTCCATATGAGAGGCCTTGGGACTCTAGCACCAGATGTCAAAAAGGAAAGAAAAGGAGCCCTAGAGAGAGGGAGACGCAGGGATGCTGCAAGGTTGTGAGCTTGGTTTCCTGGGAGGCCAACACCAGGAGAAGCCAGGAGGAAGAGTCACCTTGATGGGACAGATAATGCATTGAAGACTGAATTCCAGGCACGGATGCATTCACGTACAGGTGTCCAGCTGGCCAATGAGAATCTGGTTTTTCGAGAACAAGAAAGAGGAAACTTTCCTGCCTAACGGTGCATCAAGCTAACAAGAGGACATGGAATGGCTGAGGGGAACATACAGGTTAGAAAACACTGACTCTGAAAAAGGAGAGGTTCTTAAGAAGTGACGTTTCTCTGGCCATGGCGTTTCTCTGGCCATCCAAATATTACCTCCTGCAGAAGTGACCCCTCAGTGGTCACTGCGTTCATTTTCTGAATGCCTACGTTTAACAGGCACAGGGATAGGAAAAGTGGCTTGGTTTGGGAGTCATAGGTTGAGCAGTTTAAACTAGAAAACAAAGCTTTCTCTTACAGGAGACAGAATGGTCAAGGTCCACGGGAAGAGGAGAGCGTGAGCTCATGGGCCAGCTTGACCTCTGCTCTGCAGTGGGCAGTGAGCACTGCTGCTGGGAGAAGGGGATGAGGCCAAGGTGAGATGGGAGGAAACCGGAAACAAGCTGCTGGGGTAGAAGAGGAGCAGGGAATTGACGAAGAATGAAATCCAAGTCCACAGATTCTGAAAGTCCAACGCTGCAGCACGATGCAGTCAGAAGTTCAGTTTCTACCTCTTAACTTTCTCCAGGAGGGTTTGGCAATTTGGGAATTTAGAGGGAAGGAACAGAAGGAAGCATGATGGGAAGCCACTTCATGATGTCACTCAGGGCTCCCAGCCACCTTGTTAGTCAGGCACAGGATGAAGCCCTGTTTTACAAAGGAGGCTTAGCAAGGTTGGCGGATTTGTCCAAGGGCACGTTTGGCTTCCTCATCCTCACAACCACCTTGTTAGATGGGCACTGTGCACTCACTTGATAATAGGTCGCAAAAGAGGGTGTTATGATTGGCATGTGTCCCCCCAAAGTCTCTGTGTTAGAAATTTTACCTCCAATCCAAGAACTGGGAGGTCAGTGTGACTCTCTCCTGCCCTCTTGCTCCACCCAGGTCTCCTGCCCTTCTACCTTCTGCCATGGGATGACATAGCATAAGGCCCTCGCCAGATGCTAGCACCTTGGAATTGGAATTCCCAGCCTTCAAGCCACAAAAAGTAAATTCCTTTTCTTTAGAAATTGCCCAGACTGTGGGGTTCTGTGATCGCAGCACAAAATTAAAACACAGAGATCTGAACCCAGTTCCTTTTGACTTCCCCAGTGCCTAGGTTGTTACTCTTACTCACTCAGCTCTCTTTTTTTACTATTTTAATCACTGTTTGTGGAGTCTTTGTACTTCCTTCAGCTAGATTCGGTTCATACACAATATTCTGGAGCAGATTGATCAGTGTGTCTTTATTTTGTTTGGACTTGAAATCCTCATACCTTGAACTCTTCCCTCTCAAAAATAGGTGTTGTTTTGCACATGATCCTTCTTCCTCCCACAGCATGATGAAGTTTGCCTCATTTTCCATTATAAGCTAAGCAATGGCTACCCAGGAATTCTTTGTGTCACCTGCAAACTGAAAGATTTAAGCATATATAATTAGAACTCAAAGGTGACTCCCTTTGAAGAAGAAAATCCCAGGAGTAATAAATCCCCAGCTGTGTGGTTCCTATGAGTCCAAATTAAAGAGCCATGAAACCATCTTCCGGGATTCCCCAGATACACAGTGTTCAACAAAGACTTTGAAAACCCATCTGGTGGATGTCACAAGTGACCAATGAGCCCAGCTGCTTGCTTTTTAGGTAACTTGAAAGAAAAATTGGATGGTCTCAGTCAGAAAGCACCAGTAACCCTGAGGAACTAGGAACAGCAATTATAAGAGGAGAAGAATCTGGTGTCTCTTAGAGATCACCTGGAAAACAAACAAGAGATCTGTAGGGACAACCAGCTCACAGAACAAAGATCTTAGCAATGTGAATTAGCCAAGGGCAGGGTCAGAGGCCCAGACCGAAAACCTGTTTATCAGGGGCTTACACAATATCAGGTTATGTACTTGTTTCTTTTGTCTTTCACATTAAAGAAGCCCAAAGGCTAAAGTGTTGGTTTTGTGACATTGCTGGGGGCCCTCACTACCTGCTCTATGGTCCAGCTGCTAGAAGGAAGAGCAGAAGGAAGACAGGACTTCTGCTTAAATCTCATTAGTCACTCCTGTCCGCAAGGGAGACTGGGAAATGTAGTTTTCAATGAGTATATGTTGCCTTCCATAAATTCAGATCTTGTTACTGGAGGAGAAAGATGAAAGTGGTGTTAGGTATCTCGTTTCCATCAGTGCCCCATCAGGATTCCAGTAAATCTCATAAACTTGCAGCCGTATCCTGGAGACTAGTCAGTGCAGATAAGTGAATGCTCATTTTCATTGTTTGGGCTCTGGGGAGGCTGTGCAGACCTCTCCCTCAGCACACATGGCCACCAGATCAGACATTACCACGACCCCCAATAGTCCTGACCAGTTAGCACAAGTCCAAAGACACTGAGGTCAGCTCTGTGCTGCAAAATGTCTCCTCACCCCTTTCCATTTGGATCTTTCTCTTGTACCTTGCAAAGCCAGGAAGCTCAGTCCTGGATTGCAGCAAGTGATTCTCCTTGAGTTTGGCAGCCTGACACTCATTGATGCTGATGACAGCCAGTAAGCAGGACTCTAACAATATTCCTGGTCTCCCTCATGTACCCTTTATCAGAGACACCTTAATTGTGCTAGTCTCTTCCTGCTGCTAGCAAAATACTTTAGAGTTAACAATGTATAAATAATGGAAACTTGTTTCTCCTAGTTCTCGAGGCTGGGATGTTCAAGAACAGGGCACCGACAGATGTGATGTCTGGTGGAGGCTTGCCCTCTGCTTCTTAGATGGTCCCTCGTATTGTGTGTTCACATGACAGAAGGGGGAAAAGGATGAGCTCACTCCATCAGTCCTTTTATAAGGGCACTAATTCATCTGGGAGTGCAGATCCCTCATGCCTAATCACCTACTAAAGGCGCCGCCTCTTATTGCTAGTGCATTGGGATTTTGACACAAACTTTGAAAGGATGCAAGTATCCAAATCCTAGCAACATCTAAACAAGCAGTGATGAAACATCACTACCTACCAAGCACTGTGCTTGGTGTGGAGTCAATAGAGATGAATATTTCTCTTCTTTGGAATTCAGAGAGTAGCACAGACAGGTAGGTAAACAATAGGTTAGAGTATGAAGTGGGTGCTCCAATAGCATAGGAAAGGAGCCCAGGAACTGCAGGAGTCACTAATTGCACCCAGGTGGATCTCAATATCTTACCTGGGCATACCTGGGCATGTCATAAAAATGCAACTTCCTGGGTTTCATCACTGGGTTTCCAATATTATCCATTCAAATTTCACATCTACATCAACAGCTCCAAGTTTGTCTTAGGCATCTACCCCCTTTACACACACACACACACACACACAATCCCAAGCAATGCTGATGGGGAAATGGATCCCATGCTAAGAAATCCTGCTGTAAGAGGGAGGTAGGAATGAATATGTGAGGGAAAAAAGGCTCAGAGGTGATGATTTGTGAGTAAATAGTGAGGGTGTTCTAGGTGGTGGGGACCTTGTGGGCACAAAGGCCCAAGAGCCAGGCCATATATTCTTAGGAGTTTGTGTTGCAAAGATTAGGCTACTTTGCTGTTGGAAGACGTGACGGATTTCTACATCTAACAAGTCCTCTATCTTGTCCTGGCTGATTCCGGCAGGCTGTTTATCCTGCTTTCCAAGCAAGGGAAGATGAGGAGTAGCCTCTCCCTGGGGCCCCAGGGAGGCATTCAGTCCCTGCCTGAGCCAGCAGCTGCCTGTCACTCCACTCACCCATCTCATATCATCACCAAGCTGGTAGTCTAAGCCAACGTTCCTCCAACTGGACACACATTTTCCTAGGAAACCTCAAGACTTTCCAAATGGTGTCCAAGTGAAGCTAGTTATAAGGGTATCCGTGTCATAGATATCCTTTGCTAATATTAATATACTTGAAAATGAGCCTATGTGCACAATACACCTTTTCTCACTCCACAAAAGAAAGGTCTACCCCTCATCCGTCTCAAGCTTGCTTCGGTGCTTGGCTTCAAGAGGGAACAAGGAACAATCAGATAAATTAAAATTAATGGCAAATCAGGGCCCTTGAGCTCATAAGAAGAGAACATTGGCCCACAGGGCTCATCATTCAAGATATCCAAAGCAACACAGGGCTGGGATGCTGATCCTTTCAAATGTAACTGGAATTTCTGCAGAACAATTGGATTTTTCAAAATGAAATAAATCAAGCACACCACAAAAAAAAATTTTACCTGATAGCTTTCAGATATGCCATGCTTTATGGAGTAATGAAAATCTATTTTATCAAATAGTATTATGAAGTAAGTGTTCCAATTAGAGTCAATTCTCATTTATTTCATATATAAATACAATGTTTAACATTTCCCATCTCCTATCTGTAAGAAATAAGTTTCCTTAACTTTGGATGGGAAATGTTAGATGTCAACTTTAAAATATGTGCATGATCACATAGATTTTTAAAATTCTTTCTCAAGATGCATAAGGAAGCATTTGAGAACATGGGGGTAGGACACTTGCCATGAAGGATCAGAGTTGTTTTTGCAGTCATGTGTCACTTAGCAATGGGAATATGCTCTGAGCACCGTGTCGTCTGGCAATTTCACCATTGTGTGCAGATACTGAGCGCACTTACAGACCTAGATGGTGTAGGTCAATCATGCAGCACAGTCTCTTGATGCCATCAAGAGACAGCAAACACGAGATGGACGAGGCTGCTGCCAGCATCATAGAGCAAAGTAAGCATGTTTATAAGTGGGAGGATGTTCCAAAACAATAATGAAAAGTAGAGCATGGTAAACGCATAAACCAGTAACATTGTTGTTTATTATCCTTACCAATGTGATGGAGGGTACATAGTTATATGTGCTGTACTTCAGAGGACTGGCCGTGCAGTACGTTTGTCTCTACCAGCATCACCACAAACATGAGGAAAGCAGGACACTATGACATCACCATGGCTGCGAGGTCACTAGGCGACAGGAATGTTTTTGCTTCATTTTGCTCTCGTGGGGCACACGGCTATTTCAATTCAACATTTGTTAAGTTCCTATTCTGGGCCAGGCACAGTGGGCCTTCCTTAGGATAAGTGCATCTCTCTGTGCTCAATAAAATCTTCAGTCCCCTGACAATGGGTCTCCTGTTCCCAAACGGCTCCGCCGTCAGCCTCCTACAGTAAGAAACTCATACATCAAACTCCAGAAACAGAAGTTGTGACTTGCATGGGAAGTTGTCTCAAGAGGGCAGCATGCCCAGTCACACATTTTAGGCCTCGAGTTCTCTGTTGTCTGGTACATGAAGAAACAGAAACGCAGGACAGGCTGCAGTCAGGGCCAAGTGGTTAGCCCAGGCTCATGGTCTCAGCGCTGGGCATGTGTTCCCTGACAGTGGCCAGTGATCCAGAGTCAGGATACAACAGAGCAGGTAAAGTTTATACATAGTGGAGGACACGCATGTGCTGGGAGTGCATACTCAAGCATGTCACCCCCAGAGGAATGAGAGATCCACAAAGTGTGGGTTTACACCATGAGCCCAGAGGTCAATGTGGAGCATCATCCATGAAGCCACGTCCGAGGAAGGCTGAGTTTGAATGATGGATGAGATGTGAACGCTCGGAGAGAAGCAGAGAAGCTGCCCAATCACAATCAATCAGTCAGACATTTATGGAGCAGCTGGTCTGTGTTCAGTGCTGCTCAGGGCTTGGAGGACTTGGGGGATGTGGGCACAAATTTGATAAAAAGGAAGCCAGATGCAGACAAAGAAAAAATTCAGATGGTGATGCCAGGTAGTGTAGGTTGAGAGCTGTGTCTGTGGTACAGCGTGCGTCCAGGAATTTGGAAGAGAGAAAACACAGTGGATCAGATGGGCCAGAGGTCAGGGGTGAGGGACAGCTTTGCACAGAGAAAACAGATGAGAAGGGATTAAGAAAGGTAAGAAGATGTGGACGAGGGGATAGCACCCCGGGGTTGAAAGGACAGGAGCCCAGGCTTGGGGACAGAAAGCCTGTGGGTGCTGACAAAACAGAGTGCAGATGTGAACTGTTAAAAGGCAGAACAAGCCTGATGCTAGCAGGAGTCCCTCTCTCAGTGAGCAGAGATTTATGAGGCCCCTCCTTACCACGGACTGCAGAGATGCAGTGAGGAAGACGGTCAGCCCTGCCCCTCACGGAGCTCCTGGAGGAGGACGAGATATTGACCAAGAATCAGGACTGCAAGGAGGGCTGGGAGAAGCAGGTTCAGACTACCACAGAGCCCATGATGGGGCTCCACCCTGACCTGGGAACAGGAGGAGTCTGGTGGAGTTGAAAGAGAGACTTTGGAAAGTCAGATTATGTCAGACAGGGGAGGGTCTCAAAAGCCAAAGAGAAGCAATTTCTGTGTAACCCCAGTGCTTTCTGCATGGTGTACATGGAACCATAGCATGTAGGGGAATGACTACCAGGATGTATGAACTGGCAGTTTAGAGGGAGAGGAGGCAAGAGAGCTATTTGGAGGGTTGCAAAGAGTAAAGATTTAGGAGGGACATTACACAGCCTGCATGATTGGGCTCTGAGCCCATAGGAAGAACAAATGCATCCATGCAGTTGATTTCTTAAGGAAAGGTTTACACCATAGTTGCATAGACCGATCTAGTTGTCACTGTTGGCATTCTTCCAAAGGAGAGCTTCAGGCCCCAGTGTGGGGGGGATATATGGACACACACACACATACATACACACACACATATATACATACACCTATAGTGTATGTGTGTGTATATATATATATATGTATATATATATATATATATATATATATATATATATATATATATATATGGAAAGCAAATATGAGACATATTATCATTTTTAAAGTATAATCACATTTCCCATATATTCATATATTATTATTAACTTCTATTTCTGTTCTTGCTTTCTTTGTGTAATATATATATATATATTCTTAAGCCAGAGTGGTGGTACACACATGTACTTCCAGCTCCTCAGGAGGCTAAGTCAGGAGGATCACTTGAATCTGGGAATTTGAGGCCAGCCTGAACAACACAGCAAGACCCCGTCTCAAAGAAGAAACTAAACTGAAATATTCCAGTGTGAGAAGGTCTGTTGCATTCAAAGTATTCACAACAAGCCCTAAAACCACAGCCATTAGGGTCTCGCCTCATTAGGGAAGACAGGTCCAACTGCACAGAGAGGAAGTAAAAGAGCCTGGGTCGGGCCTTAAACTGCTCAGTCACCTGACAACCCCTGGCCCTTGGGTTGCATTTATTTAGGTCAGGGCTTAGAAAACACATGTGGTTTTAGGTAGCTGTTTCCAGGGAACATCTGGGATGTGTGAATAAGTCATTTTCAGCAAAACAAAGTACAGCTCGAGTGAGACCCTGTGTGCAAGTGGCGAGCGGCAGTGCGTTCGGGGCCAGCTGGCTGCTCTGGGCAGAGATTCCAGCCCATTCACGGGGATCTTGCCGAGGAGCCCGCGCCGGGTGGCAGCCGCCTTGGGCTCTGAAGGATTTGTCCCTACAGGACTTGGAAACAGTCTGTCCCTGTTAGCTCAGTCGGTCTGAGGCCGGTGCCAGGAAGACGGAGCTCGCAGGTTTGAGGCAGGAATGGGTCCACTAGCTTTGCACAGAGGAAAACTTTGTTCCCCCCTGGCCGACTGCGCCCCGAGCCTGGACTGCGTGTGTGGAACGCGAGCCAAGTGACAATCGTGGTGTTCTTCCTGGGAAAAACCGCAGTGAGTCCATCGGCCCTGCTGCACCGTGGGTCGGGAATGTCCTCCCCGCCCACAGAGAACATTGAGGCCTATTTGCAAACACGTCGGTCGGTCGTCTGCAATGGCTTCAGTCTGCCTCCTGGAAGCCGTGCTGGGGAAATAAAAGAAAAGAAAATGCAATTTTGCTTTAGGAAGGCCGCAAGACTCACTGGTCTTGGACCCTGAGGGAGCCAAGATTTGCTTCCCAGCTGGATGGGAGATAATCAGTATTTGATGTGAAGAGTCTACTAGGCCAACAGAGAGCCCCAGGAGCCTGCTGGATGCAGAGCGCTTTCACCAAGTGCACAGAAGCCAACAGGAACAGCACCAGGAAGGAGGGTGGAGGGTCTCCACAGTGGCTATTCAAAAGCAAATGCTTATTAGTCATCTCTCAAATACTCAGGGCTCATCCAAGTCGCATTCTTCCCTGCTTACTGCAACCTTAGATTTGACAATTGAATGGAGGTTCACCGTGATAGCAGTTCTTTGTTCCTTTTAAGAAATTTAAACAGGGTGAGGTGGCGCATACCTGTAATTCCAGTGGCTGGGGAGGCTAAGGCAGGAGGATCGTGAGTTCAAAACCAGACTCTGCAAAAGCAAAGTGCTAAGCAACTCAGTGAGACCCTGTCTCTAAATAAAATACAAAATAGGGTTGAGGATGTGGCTCAGTGGTTGAGTGCCCCTGAGTTCAATCCCCGGTACCCTCCCACTACCACCTCCCCCCAAAAAGAAATTTTAAATGTGTGTGCCATGTGCAGCCAGGATGGTTAAATTTCAGAAGGTTCTCTGTCTACCTATGGGAAAAAGAAGACCTTTAATTGTAGTCTGGCTTTGTCTTGTTTGGGCTCAGAAATGAGATACAGCCAATTCTGGGTTTTCCACTGGTGCAAAGAACTTACATTGTCACTGAGGATATGCTCATCTAAGCCAGACCACTCTCCACCTGAAGACCCTCTGTGTTGCCACAATTAAGTCTACACCTCCAAATGACATCAGGCTATGGTTTTAATTGTTTTACTAAGACAGCATCAATCATAATGTAAACTTGTTTTCACTTGTTTTACCAGCACCTATAATTCTTTCAATGATATTTCCTATTCTGTCTCCAAATCTCATCTATCTCATTAGATCCATCTTTCTGGACCCAAAGCTGAAGGTGTAGGGGGGTGAGTAGGAAGAGCAAAAGGGACAAATAAAGCATAGAATCAGGAAATTTGAAGAAAAAAAAAGAAATGAAAATCATTTGCAAACCATCTTAATTACTCAAATACTCTCCAGATTCTTGGATGCTCACTTTTGAAGTCAAAACATTCGTATCAAAACACCAACAAAATTATTTATAACCGACATTTAATGGTTTGGCGGAGCTGATATTCAACAATTTTTTGACCCACAAAAAATGTTAATTTCACGTGGCTCAACTTAATACTAAGACCTTATCAGACTAATGGCCCTAGATTTTTAGTCAAAAATGCAAATGGCTTTAAACATAGGAAGATATGAGATTTTACCAATGATCAAATAAATTCAAATAAAAAGCAACCAAAATACCCATTGTCATCTATCATGAACAACAGAGATGCTTATAGAACGTGACTGTCCAATGCTTGGAAATCAAGCGTCCTCTTACAGTACAGAGGGAATGAAAATTGGCACAACCTTTTTGGAAAGCAAATAGACAGCAATGTAATAAAAATAGTGGAATTTACAAATGTTCAATTCTTTCTTCTAGTAATTCCAGTTCTGTGGACTTATCCTAGAAAAAATATAAGGGAAAACTGTTCTGTCCAAAGATGTGCATTGCAATAGACCTGACTGTAAAAACTTTGAGGCAAACTCCGCATTCAACAATAAATTAAGTCATGATTAGAAGCAAGGAAAGCGGAGTTGAACCAACATATGTACAATTCCCTCTTTGGCCAGTTAATAATTATGTGACGTTAAACAAATTACTAAAACTCTGACCTCAATTTTCTTATCAATTGACACAAACGTTGAGACTAATTTGTACCTCATTGGACTGCTATGAAGATGACATAGGGCAAGCTCTAATTTTTAAAAAATGACATGGAAGGAAATATATGTAAACTATTAGAACTGTATCTGGAATGCAGAAAATATCAGCCTACCTGTGTCATTATTATTTGGTCATCCTTGATATTATATAGCTAGTTAATGAACATTTAATAACATAAAAAATATCTTTTATGTAGTGTAAAAATCTAAGTAAATCTAGATTGTATATAATTACATAGAGATTATGATCTAGACTCTACAATCTGTATAGAAAAAGAAGACAAGAGTGAAAAAAAAATAGAAGTCAAAATTTTGGTGGGTGCAGTGGTACATGCCTGTAATCCCAGCAGCTCGGGAGGTTGAGACAGGAGGATGGTGTGTTCAAAGTCAGCCTCAGCCACTTAGCAACTTAGCAAGCCTAAGCAACTCAGCGAGACCGTGTCTAAATAAAATATTTTTAAAAAAGGGCTGGGGATATGGCTCAGTGGTTAAGCACCCCTGGATTCAATCCCCAGTCCCTAAATAAATAAATAAATAAAATTAACAGGGATTGTCTGGGTCTTAGAACTAGGGGTGGGTTTCCTATGACTTTTGTGTCATTTCCAACTTTGCTGATTTTATATTATGAATTTGTATTGTGCTTATCATTGAAAAAGGATAAAGAGTGTTTTCTAAAATACTTTACCAGCCTGTGGTGTTTGGCCTCCAGACACAGCAGGTAATTGTTCCTATCTGTGGCTTCCACACTGGGATGCAAGAGGAAGGAGGGTGGCGGTGGATCTACAAGGATCTGGAGCCCCTGGCTTGTGGGTCACAGAGCTCATGCATTACCAGCAACTGTGGCCACCAGGAGTCATGCAGAAATGTGGAGAGCATGAAATGAGACCAAGGCTTCATTGTGGAGACCAAAAAGGAACACCTCCTTCCTCCCTCTAGGTTGATACACTGTCTGCTGAGTTCTCTGATACTCCTCTGGTCCCCTCTCCTGCTGGTAGCTGGGTGGAATCCTTTGCTGAAATACTCTGCCAGTACTTACCCTTGTTAGGGGTTGAGTTTTAGCCTCTCAGAACACATATGCTGAATTCCTAATTCCCGGAGACCTCATACAAAGCCATTGTAGACATAATTAGCTAAGGGGAGGTCATTAGATTGTATCCTGATCCAATGAGACCGATGTCCTTATAAAATAGGACATTTGGACACAGAGACATGCAGAATGTGGATACATTCCCCACTCAGGAAGGATGCCCTGGAAATATTGGAGTTATGCTGCCCAAGCCAAAGAGCTAGCAGCTGAGGGGCTTGCAAAAGACACCTCCCAGTGTCCTCAGAGGGACCTTGGACCTTCTCACGGCTTGATTTCAGACGTCTGTGCTCCAGAACTCTGAGACAGTAAAGTTCTGCTGCTGCATCCATTCAGTGTGTGATACTTTGTTACCGCAGCCCTAGATAACAAACATACCCCTCTCTGTTATGCCTTCCTCCCACCCTGGGTTTCAATGGCAAAAATAAAAGCCTTCTAGACAAAACAGGAGCATTCTGCTATGGTCCATGGCAGGCCAGTGCACAGTGCCCTCCCCGGGGGCCCTATGTGATCAGTGATTCACGGTCCAACGATGTTCACCTTCTGGTGGGAACGCAGTCACTCATTGCTTAATGACAGAGACACATTCTGAGAGATGCATCATCAGGCAATTTCATCATTGTGTGAGCATCACAGAATGCACTAACACACACCCCAATGGTCTAGGTCACTCCCTCACCAAGGCTTCTTGATGCAATCAGAGGACACAGTAAACACAGTATATCTGAAGCTGCTTCCCACGTAACACAGCACACTGCTTTGTGGTAACCTTTTGTTAAGTAGGAAGAGTGCACTCTAAAAATACCTAGGGATGAGTGGTATCCTAATGCACAAGCCAGCAACAGAGTCATTCATTATCATTGTGAAGCAGGAGGCACTCTGCATCGTTGTGAATGCTGTCCTTTTAAATATAACCGGCACTGTAGGAGGTTTGTCTCCACCAGCATCATGAGCACGTGAGTTACACTTTGCAGTATAATGTCACACCAGCTGCAACATCACTAGGTGATCAGAATTTTGCAGCTCTATTTTAACCCTTGGGGAGCACCTTCCTGTATGTGGTCCACCACTAACTGAAACATGGTGTAATGTATAACTTATTCGGTCACCTGGGAACGCCATATGTAAACTCTCACATCTGTTGTCTAGATGCCTGTTTATAAGAATCTCCAGGTACCTTCATGGAGTGGGTGTTTATCCCAGGCACCCCAAAAGCAATGACAAAAGTAAATGTCCGTGTGACATCAGTAAGAACACAGGTTAAATTATAAAATTCCCCTGGATGCCAAGTCCCACACGTGGCCTAACAGTTTAGAAATTCACTTCTCAAATCATGTGAAAGTCCAAACTCACAGGAGCCCTTGCTCAGAAGGTTTGATTTTGTGATGGGCAGAATGTTTGGTCTCCTCAAAATCTATCTATTGAGACCCTAACCCACTGGGTGGTGGCATTTGGAAATGGGGTTTGGGGGAAGTAATTAAGGTTAAATGAGACCATAAGGATTAGGCCAATAGGGATGGCCCTCTTATAAGAGGATTAAGAGACAACAGAGATCTCTCTCTGCCATGTAAGGGACAGGAAGAAACCAGCCATGTGCAAGCCAAAACAGAGTCCTCGCCAAAAACCAAATTAGTTGCCACCTTGACGTTGGGCCCCCTGCCTCCAGAAGTATGAGAAGCAGGACACTTTGTACGACAGCCTGAACTGAACATGTCAATCTTCCTGCCTGTCAGTCTTTGTCTTGGTACCTTGGGGTACTCCTACTTCCAAGATGGTTCTTGTCCCATTAGTATTCCACTAGGCCAGAAGGAAGGAGGGACAGGAAAGGAAGCTCTTTTCCACTAGGTAGCAGTCAGAACTGCCCCTTTCGTCTCACTGGCTACAACCCAAGCTTATGACCACAATGTATTATCTGGAAAAGAAGTCGTATTAGCCCATCTTTTGTTACTACAACAAAATACCCGAAGAGGTGGTGACTTCTAAAGAAAAGAGGTTTGTTTGTCTAACAGTTCTGGTCAAGAGCCCTTGTCTAGTGATGTCCTTCTTACTGGCAGAGTCCAAAGTTGGTGCAGGGAATCACATGGCAAGAGATGGGGAGTACACACTTGTGTATCTGTTCTGGTCTCTCTCTCTTCCCATAGAGCCACCACTATTCAGTCATAGGGCCCCCTCCTGATGACCTTACCTAATCCTAATCACATCCCGAAGGGCCCACCCTAGTTGGATTAAGTTTCTACCCTTTTAATATCTCACAATGGGCATTAAATCTCAACAATAAACCTTGAGGAACTCACTGAAACCACATTCCAACTGTAGCAGAAGTGGAATCCTGGTTACATGGGAGGAAGCTGAGTTCTTTGGGAGGGATGAGCTGTTACAGCTACAGTCGGCCCTCAGTGTCCAGTGGGGGATTGGTCGTAAGACCCCACCGTGACACCAAAATCCACAGATACTCAAGGCTCTTGTATAAAATGGGGTCGTCTTTGTACACAGACTACATTCACCCTCCCAAATACTTTAAAGCATCTCTGGATGATTTATGATACCTAATGCAATGCAAATGCCATGTGAATGCCCACAAAACAGTCTGCACATGTGCAGTATAGACACAGTGGGGTTTTTTTGATCCATGCTTGGTTGAATCCACGGATGCAGAACCCACATATACAGAGACCAACAGTATTTTTGTCCTCTTCCTCCTGTGTCTGCATCTAATAAGTCTTCTCTTCTTCTAGGATCAACCTCCCGATTGCCCATCCGCTAAGTGAGTGGTGGGTGGACGCGTTGACGTCCCTTCTCCTGATGAGAGGAAGTGGCTGTTCTAAGGTGGGTTGAGTCCGGCCCAGTCAACAAGAAGAAAGCCAGCAGTTTCTGTTCAGTGGCCAGGTGCTATTTGGGGCCACCAAACTAAGCCTGGGAAGGTTCTGAGGAAGTAGATGCTGATGTTTTGTGTCTCCTAGAAATTTAGTGTCTCACAGAGAACTACAGAAGAGAAGCCAAGAAGGAGAGAATTTTGGGGTTCTGCAGTTTTCAGGCTTGGTTTCTCTGAACCATAGAGTCCTCATCTATGAAATGAGAAATTCGGATTTGTTCTATAAACCTTAGGTCCTTTCTCAATGTTATAAATTATAGGCTCCAAGCATCTCCCACACAAGGAACATGACTCAGTTCATGTTAGGGGTGGCAAACAGTGGGCTTTTAGGACTACTCTTATTTAAACTAGGAATGAGACCACCATCTGACCCAGCTACCCGACTCCTCAGTATACATCCAAAAGATTTAAAATATACGTCAGCATACTACAGTGATGCAGCCACACCAATGTTTATAGGAGCACAATTCACAATAGCCAAGCTATGGAACAATCCTATGTGCCCTTCCACAGATGACTGGATAAAGAAAATGTGGTATATATGCAGAAAGGAATATTACTCAGCAATAAGGAAGACTGACATTATGGCATTTACTGATAAATGAAGGGAACTAGAGACTATCGTGCTAAGTGAAATAAGCCAGCACCCCAAAGTCAAAGATTCAATATTTTCTCTGATATGCAGAAGCCAATTCAAATTAAGGGAGGATATAAAAAAAATAGAAGAAAGATCAGTGGAGTAGATAAAAGGAATTGAAGGGAACGGAGGGGAGATGGGATAGGGAAAGAGCACTGGAATGAATCTGACCTAATTTTTCTGAGTGCCTATGTAAATCTACCCCTGTGAATCTGAATTGGAACAAATGATATTCCGTGCTTTTTGTGATTTTGTCAAAATGAATTCTAATGTTATCTATAACTAAAAAGAACCAATAAAAAAATAAAGTGAAAAAGAAAATTCAGATACACTCAGGATGTCCAGAATTTAGACGGAAAGTTTTCATGAATGGATCCATGAGGAAGGTGACATGCATGTGAAGAATCATAAGCTGCAAGTCCCAAAGAGGAGTGAGAAACATGAATCCTGGGTCCACGGAACAAGAGGCCCAGTCCTGATTCGTCCTGTGAAGGGGAGGCCAGGTGTCCACGACCTCCCACTGATGGCGGCAAGACCCTCCAACCCTCAGCCTCCTCCACTCTCACCATGCTGATTTGCAGGGACTGGACCTGGATGTTAGGAAGCAAAGTTGCTTCTGCTCCTTCTTCTTCTCCTCGCCTCCCCCATGCTGAGAACCAAAGCCAGGGCCTCAGGCAGGCTCAGCACACACTCTACCACGGAGCTACAGTACCTCCAGCCCTGTGAAGACCCAGCTTTCAATTCCCTATCATTCCACGAACACTAAAATTATAATCATATGAAATGCAGATGCTCCCACCTAATAATTAATTAATAATTAAATTTAAAAAACACTTTTATGCAGAACAAATTAGGTGATGCTTTCAGAATCAATAGCCTATGCATTTAAAAAAAATTTTTTTTTAGTTGTTGATGGACCTTTATTTAATTTATTTATTTATATATGGTGCTGAGAATCGAACTCAGTGCCTCACACATGCTAAGCAAGGGCTCTAACCACTGAGCCACAACCCCAGCCCTCACAGCCTAGGCATTTTGATTACCTATTCATAAAAATACACTTCACCTAAATATCCAAGGCCATAGATTTTCCTCCACTTTGTTTTTACTTCCAGACTATTATTTCAACCTTGTATATGTACAAATAAGAATGTTCATCAATGTCAAATAAAAATATTGTTATTTTTTTTCAGTTTTTTAAAATTACTTTCTTCAACGTACCTTGATTGATTTCATGTTTTCCTCTCCAGATTCCTTCCTGTTGCTTTTTTTAAGTTTTAATCATGATTCTCCACCAATGAAGATCTGCTGACATAGAATTTTCCTTTTCATCTATTGTAACAGTTCCATAATAAGTACTCAATAAATATTTGATGAATGAAGAAATCCATATCAATGGTTCTCAATATTTGGAATAAAGACCCCTTTGGGGACATGATGAGTTTGATGGATTCTGTCCTCAGGTAACTGAATGCACAATTTTGCATAACAATTTCAGGGGATTCACAAAGCCCATCCTCTGATCTGGGGTTCCCAAACCTCCAGATATTACATTAAAGAGTTATAGCTTTCTAAAGCACCTAAAAAGTATTGGTTATATAGTTCCTGGCATAAGGGAAGATGGTATTTGAAATAAATTTAAGACTTGGCAACTCAAGACATTCTCCTTCACTACTGACCCTGCAGGCACTGTCTGTAATGAAGAAAGACTATGAGAATTGGTACCCGAACATCAGTCCATAAAACTAATTTAGCATAAACTGCCTGAAGGGAGACCATCTCTTTGAATTACAAAGTGTAAATAAGCTCAGACATTGTAGACATCTTCTATTTTAAATGTGCATAGGAATTCTCTGTGGATTTTGCTACAGTGTAGATCCTAACTCATGGGCTGTTCAGTGAGGCCTGGGATTCTGCATTTTTGACATGCTCCCGGAGGCTGTCATCTTTGCTGATCTATTCGTGGCCTACTGCCGCAGTCCGGCTGCAGCAAACTAACCGGGGGGGTATGGCTCCCATTCCTGCTGTATCAATGTACACAAGTTGTTCGTCATCCCCCAGTTAGTTTAATGCAACCGGACTGCGGCAGCCTACAGTTTGAATAGCAGGTTTAGAGCATCCTTTGGGTACCCCAAGAACAGGGTTCCTCTGCCTCCGTCTTTCAAAATTCATTACCACCTACACAAGCTTTCAAAAGAACATTTTATATCATTACTTGGTCACATAGAGTTAGGGGTTAAAATGTGCCTCCTCAGAATAATAACAAACAAGGCCTTTGAATTATCCAAGGCAAGTACCAGCAACCTCTTGTTATCCATGGAAAAGCGGAGAATCCAAGGAGCTACAGGAAAAGGTGGATCTTCTGCTCAGAAACTCTTTTCCTTCCTTCCTTCCTTCCTTCCTTCCTTCCTTCCTTCCTTCCTTCCTTCCTTCCTTCAGTTTTGTTTGTTTGGTATTGGGGATTGAACCCAAGGGTGCTTTACCACTGAGCCACATCCCCAGTCCTTTTAATTTTTTCTATTATGAGACCAGGTCTCACTAAGTCGCTTAGGGCCTTGCTGAGTGCTGAGGCTAACCTCAAACTGCTATCTTCCTGCCTCAGTCTACTGAGCCACCAGGATAACAGGCTGCACCATCACACCTGGCTTCCAGAAACTCTTTGACCAACTCTCTGACTCAGATGAAAAGTCTTGCTGAATACTCCCTCCCAGGGCTGGGGAGACTTCCTACACCAATCTAGCATTCTTTCTCCAGGGTCTCTCTTGAGTCAACTGCAAGCCAGATCTTCCTTGACTTCCTATTCTCCTTGTTATGTAAAAGAGTTATTTAACCCTCTAGCCAGATAGATTTGGAGATTTATTTGTTTTCTCCCAAATTGGCAATATTTGAATTGTGTTGACGGATCTTGCTTTAGGGAAAACATTGAAAAGTAGGTCAGTCCTTTCCCTAAATAGAGTCCAGGCAGATGGCTCCCACGCAAACTTGGGTATTGATTTTGTAAACCCAGAACCCAGGCTTCCTGGTAATAGTGGTGATACAGTTGTCTTTAGCAGGGTTTCTCAATTTCAGCACTATTGATGTTCTGGACAGAATAATTCTTGGTTGCAGGAGGGAAACGCCTGTACACAGTAGGATATTTAGCAGGGTCCCTGGCCTCCTGTATAGCCAGTAGGTGCCAGGAGCACACACGTACACACACACACACTCACACACACACACACACACACACACCCTGTATTGACAATTGAAAATGTCTCCAGACACTCCCCTGAGAGTCAATAGAGCACCACAGGCCCATGCTTGTGCTTAGGACTTTGCGTCTGTGAAGTTGAGAAGGACCGGACACTAGAAGCAAAGTCACTTCCTGGAGATTCACCACTGTGGACAGGCCGGCAGCCAGTGGCTACACACTCTCACGTTTGCCACTCCCGTTTAGGATCCTCTTTGTACTTTAAAGGGAAAAAGAAAAATCCAGGCTTCCTTTGAGACGGCTGAGGTCTCACTGCTGGGTGGTGAATTAGCATGAGGATCCACTGTGCCACCAAGCCCCCCTCCTTAGATTCGTGGGGGAGGAGGAAGGGGGCCTGGTGCTGAGAGGCCAAAAGGAGGCCACGCCCCCTTCCAGGGCAGTAAGAGTTTGCTCCCAGAAGAGACTTAACAACTTCACATAGCAAAACACTGGGGAGAAATGGCCGTCATTGCACCTGGAAGGAGAACCCAGGTGGCTGCCAGGATTGGCCAAAGGAGGTATGCATATGCCAACACCCAGCCTTCCAACATTGCTGTTGGCCCCGCTGCAGGGTCCCTCAGTGCAGCCAGTCCCCTCTGGTCCAGCATTCCTGCTCTTTCCTGGTCTCACACGGAGCCCTCCTTCCCTCCCCCTCCCCACCAACACGCAGATCCACTTCCAGAAACTTCAGTCGGTAAGTGCTCCTCTGCCAGGGCCTCCCATTTCACAGGAGAGCTCAGGCCTAGGGCTTGGATCTGAGCCCCCAGCCAGGGGGCTTAGGTCTGCACCAGCAGACCTGTGGGGGTCACCACGGTACCCAAAGGCCGGTGTGCTTACCATGAAGAGATGCAGTCTGCCAGCCACCGAGGTTCCACCCAAGCCCACAAAGGCCAAGATCAACGCGTTTTAAGTCACTTTATTGAGCTTGTTATTTCAGGCAGCTTCCACGCCAGCCCAGGGTGGTTTACCCAGGCACCAATCTCCCAGACAGAAGGCATTCCCCTCTCATTTTCTCTTTGGTCATGAACCCTCTTCATCACCTTCCTCTGACTGCACCTGCCTCCCCCCACCCCCTGTCCCCTGTGCTTTCCTTCTCATCCCCTCCCTCCCACTCTGAACTCCTGCTCCAGGGTCATGAAGCTGCATGTATGGCCTGACCAGATCCTCGTGCTGGAGGGCTACTGCAGGAGCCTGGGTGATGTGGAACAAACGTCATCGCCCAATTTCACAAAGCGCTGAGCCATAGTGCCTCAGGAAGAACTTGCTTTCCCCAGTAAATGCTTGTGGGGGAAAATGCACTCAAATCAAAACCATTTGGATCGTCCACATTAACTGCTCAGGTTGAGAAGGATGCTTTATATTTCTGACCGATTTTCTCATTGGCATCCAGCCCCGCGTCTCTAAGAAAATCTGTCCTCAAATCTCCAGGAGAATCATGAGCTCTGAGCAACTTCAGTGTGCTGGAGTCAATCCATCACTATTATTTGTAATAGCTAAAAATTGTAAGCGACCCAAGTGTAAGTGGGAAAAGAATAAATCGAATTGCTGTGTATTTATTGAATAAAGTGCTATGAGCCATATCCATATTAATTTTCTCAAAGAACATTTAATCTAGGGGCAAAATTTTAAAAAGAATTCTAAGTGCTGCTCCCATTACATAAAAAGACATAAGACAGAATTACTAGGGTGATTTGCCAGCAAATACCTGTGCTTAGAAGAGGACCCTGAGCCCCCAATGAGACCCAACCTCCCTCGACACCTTGATTTTTACTTCATGAGACCTGAAGCAGAGGTTTCATCAGAGCATGCCTAGCCTCCTAATCCATAGAAACTGTGAGACAATAAATGTGTATTGTTTTGAGTCATTGTGTTTGTAACCATTTCTTTTAATACAGCAGTAGGAATTGAATACAAATATTTAAAAATCCAAAGTGAATCCAGTGTCCCACCATTACACCAGTACCCACAGCCAGTGGCTGGGATCAGCCCAGGAAACCTGGGTCATGCCAAGGACTCAGGGAGGAGCCAGAGAGTGGGAGCTGGAGTCTGTCGGCCAGATTGTCTTACAGGGAGGTGGGGCAGACTGTCTTCCAACAACACCTCTAACACCTCCAGTCCAGCCTCTTATCACTCTCTTCATAAGGACTGCTCTTATTAAAATCACCAAAGATCTGCAAATTCCCAGCCTGGGGTGAAGCCCACAGTCTCCCTTCTCTGGGCCTCAACCTGTGCCTCTAAGCCTTGATGGTGGGAAAAGTCACATCTTGCTGGTCACTCTACATAGACATGCAACACGTCTCTAATTTCACAACACTTTCTAATACGGTAGTCCTCCTGTATCTTGATTTCAATTTCCACAGTTTTAGTTACCCATGGTCAACTACAAAATATTAAATGAAAAATTCCAGAAATAAATAATTCACAAATTTTAAACTGCCCAGTGTTCTGAATAAGGGGATAAAAAAAAAAATCTCAAACCACCCCACTCCATTTTGCCCCATATGTGAATCATCTTTGTTCAGAGTATCCACACTGTATACACTACCTGCCTGTTAGTCATTTCGTAGCTGCCTCAGTGATCGGCAGTGATGTCACAGTGCTTGTGTTAAAGTAACACTGATTTCACTTCACATTGTCCCAAAAGATCAAGAGCAGTGATGTTGGCAATTCAGAGACAATAAAGAGAAGTCACAAAGTACTTTCTTTAAGTGAAAAGTTGAAAATTCTCAACTTTTTCATAGAGACGTATGTATAGGGGGAAAAAATAGGTAGGGCTTGGTGCTGTCTGTGGTTTCAGGCATCCACTGAGGGTCCTGGAACATGTCTTCTGTGGGGCAGATTCTGTGCTCTTCCTCTCCTCCAATCATGAGCTCGTACTTTCTCTGTACTCCTCAGATCTCCCCCATATCCACTTTACCCCCACCTCTATCTGGCCCCTCACTTTCATCTTGTGTCTGCTTAATTACACTTAATTGAGAATATGAAATTTTTCTAGCTAGATACCCTCTCATTTTCCCATAACTAATTTACAAAGCTCCTCACGCCTGTCCCTTTCTTATTCATTCAATCTGCTGAAATGAAGGGAGCATCCCTCCTCCTGTCAATAGCTGGTGCCTCCCACAGTTCAGGGCCTCCAGCTCGCTCTCCCTCTTGGCCTATCAGTTTCTACCTCTTGCCGTCTAGAACATGCCTAGTATCACAGGTTGTGGTTGGAGTGCATTCCCTGGAAGTTCATGTGCTGGAAACTTAATCTCCAAAATCTTATGTTAATGGTATTTGGAGGTGGGGTCATCTAGCGGGTTTAGGTGAGGTCATGAGAATGGAGCTTCCATTTCCACGACAGCATGAACGGATCTTTAAGAACAGGAAGAGAGATCCCAGCTAGCATGCTTCTTCTGTCTCACCATGTGATGTCTCTGCCATGTTATGATGCAACATGAAGATCTGCACCAGATGTCTTTGCCATATTCTTGGGTTTCCCGCTTTCAAAACCTTGTGCCAAATAAACATATACTCTTTACAAATTATCTGGTCTCAGGTATTTTGTCATAGCTATAGAAAACAGAGTAAGACAACACATAACCCTGCTTTGAAACCTCCCAACTTATAAGACAACTCCACATCTCCCTTTAGCCACCAATTCATCTCCTTCTTCTTCTTCTTCTCCTTCTCCTTCTCCTCCTCCTCCTCCTCCTCCTTCTTCTTCTTCTTCAGAACCTGGCTTCTTGAAATAATTTTCTACACACATTTTCCTCATTTTTAAGTTTTCATTCATTTTTTATCACATGTTGTCTGATTTCTGACCCTACTCACATGTGAAAATGTTCATGCCTGAAAATGCCAAAACCTTCCAACAGCCCACAGACCCTTTCCTCTCTGTCTTTTATTAATTACTCTTCTCCTCTCTATTTGGCTTCCCACCATCACTGCCAACCCATGGTTCTCTCCTCCTTCTGTGCTGCCCTCTACCTCCCGGACTCTCTTTCTCAGTCTTTTCTCAGGTACCACCTCCACTACCAGCCTCAGGGCTCCATCCTTGGGTGGATTGTTCTATGTGTTCTCCTCCATGTGGTTGCTTCTAGCAATGCCTCCCAAGTATCTATCTGCAGCTCAGGCTTCACCTCTGAATAATCTTTGGTACCTGCTGCTCCTCTACCACTCATTAACATTCTTTCTCACCTCTAAAATGCATCTCACATATTTGCCCTGACTTGGCTGCTTGTGGCCACGGTCCTAGGACACACCACCATCGGATCACCATTGAGCCATGACATCCACCTTCTACATCCAGTGAATCGCACACTGTTGCCCACTAGAGTAACCTGAGATGCTTTTCAAATTTCCAGGCTAATAAATTCAGGATCTTTAGGGATAGAGATGCCCAGACACCAGTATTCTTTTACAACCCTCAAAGGGTTCCAATCTGAAGCCAAATTTGGGAACCCAGATTCCGACTGGGCATCTACTTGCACCGCCTTCTCTTTTGTGTCTGTTCTTTACATGAGAGACAAGGGGGCGGTTTTTAAATGAAGCTTTAAGCCCCTCTTGGACTTCTGATTTCATGGGGGAACAGGAGCCAAACTCCTATGGTGGTGCCCAAGTCTTGCCCACCTGGACCCTGATATTACATGGCTTCTCTTTTGCTCATGATGCTCCTCCACAGTCTCTTTCCCAGTCTTCCAACAACCTTCCTTCCCTTAGAGCCCTCAAACTTGCTCCTTTCTCCACCTGAAACTCCTTCCAGGGACTACAGGTCTGCTCATTCTTCACCTCCCCAGGGAACTCTTTGTAGGCCACTCCCCACCATCTGCCCCCCCCCCCCCCCCCCCCCCCCCCCGCACACACACCATTGTTCCTCTCTCCTGTCGAGCTCTTTCCCTTACCGGCATGGATCACCATCCCAATCACATATGTTTGTTTGTGTCCTTTTTTTTTTGCTGACCCATTCTTTATGAGCTCCACAAAGCTGGAGGCCGCCGCATGTGTTTTGTTACCCAGTAAGTACTTGGCACAGAGCAGGAACGCTGAACAAAAACCATGTGGCAAATACACAGCTGAGTTAATGAAGGAACAATGGTAGCAAATCAACCCCAATTATTGGATCCAGAATGAGATAAATCTCAGATCCACAAGGAACATTGGTATCCCCAAGAGGTTCACCCAGATACCTTCATGAACACTCAGAGTCATGAATTTCAATCCAGCATGTGATTCCTTCAATTTCCTAGCCTGCCAAGTAGCTTGCTCGCAGGGTCTTTATGACACTGAAGTCAAGCTTGATGTCGGGTGGGTCTTTGCCATACAGAAGCTCGTGTAATAGAGAAGGGAATGTGCTCCCAGCACCTCTATTCACCTTGATTCCTTAGCAAACTTACAGGTGGTACATGCCCAGACTCGAGTATTTTCGAAACCATGAATGTTAAATCTGAGGTTGTCAAGGACCTATCACACGCCTGAGCCATCCAGCTTTCATGCATCTGTCCTTGTCCTCTCTGTAGGAAACATCTTTCTCTAAGCCAATGTCATCTGCTCAAGCCTCTGTCTGCAATAGCACAGGTATTGTCTCGAACAGCATGTCTTTATTCTCACAGTTCTGGAAGCCGGGGAGTTCAATGACAAGGTGTTAGTCGGTTGGCTTCCTGACTTGTTCTCTTTGCTCTGTGTCCTAACATGGTAGAGAGACAGGATCTCTTGCTCTTTCTTACTTTTTTTAAAAAATAAAATCATTAATATCATCATGAAGGACCACCTCATGACTTCACCTAATCCTAATTACCTTCCAAAGGTCTCATCTCCAAAGACCATGACACTGGTGGTTAGAACTTCAAAGTATAAAATTGGTCGACTAGGGGTATAGCTCAGGGGTAGAGTCTGTGCCTCGCGTGTGCATATACAAGGCTCTGGGTTCAATCTTCAACCACACACACACACACACACACACACACACACAAATCTTCTACAAGGACATCTGCCTCTCAACTACCTTTTTCAAAGATTGCTGTTTCAAACTAATTTAAGCAATCCTCTTCATTTTACGGTTGAAAAACTTCCCCTTGCCTCAACCTCATGGAACACACACATAGTTCACGAAGGAACAGGTATTCCCATTGCAATGCCAATCCATTATCTTTGGAGAATCTTTATTACTTAGGTTTTGGCACTGCGATCCGTTGTTAATAATCTCTGACATTTCGGGGAGTGGTTGACTAATGGGTATTTATAAATAAGCATTTCTGGAAGAAGGAGAGCATAAAATAGAAAATAGAGAACAGTCACAGAGCTCCATTGGTATTTCAAAGACCCCCAATCCCGGAAGTCACATGGAAGAAAGAAAGGGCAGGAACGAGCCAGGTCACCCCCTACTTTCTAGCCAGGATGGGCACAATGGTAAATATGGTCTCTCCTTCTTGCATCTTACATGCCCACCAATTACCTGGGCGAGTTCACTCTGTTCCTCTGTCTCGATATTTCCTCATCTGTAACCTGGGGAGAAGAAAAGCATTCAGCCCATACGGTCGTCAGGCAGCTTAAACAAAATAACGCGTATAAAGTGCCAGCCACGTCACCATTCCCTCCATTCAGCCCTGATCTGCCTATCACCCTGTGGCCATCTCTAGACTTCCAACTTTCCAAGAATTAGTGAATAAAATAAATACACACATATACTGGGACACATCTAATTAGATTTTTTTTTTGAAATGGCATTTTTCATGCTTGATAAGATAGAAATTTATTAGCTAACTGTGATTTAGAAATGTACTCTGCAAAGTTCTTGCTGGGGAAAAAAATTGGTTTTAAATCCACAATAAAAGTCAAATATTAGGAAAAGAGCAAAGAAGAAAACTAATATTGAAAGCTACTTCTCTCAACCAGTTGACCTTTCCTCGTGTACATATTCCTGTATGAGAGCCGAGGGAATGGAGTTGTTCTAAGCTTTGCTCCCCCGCCTGGCCACTGCGTGTCCCGGAAAGGGGATGCCCGGCGGTGGCTTGTTTGTTTCGATAATCGCTGTAATAAGTCTGCCAGGAAGCTTGGGTGGCCCAGATGGTCTTCTCGTACCATTGACCTGCTCTTCCTGGATGGGTGATTTCTCCCTTTAAAATTATGGCTTTCAGTGTCACGGTGATTGACAGCCTCGCAGTCCTGTGACAGGAAGCCCCTGTTTTTGCTAGCATGATCACCTGTGGGGCACCCCAGGTGTTACCCAGCCTCTCTTCTCAGCCCATGAATGGCAGTAAGATCCCGCCTCCCCAAGATACAGGGGGATGTGCGTGCACTGCTCAATAAGGACGTTCCAAAGGACTGTTTCTGCAGCTCTGTGGGGTCACAGTCCTTGGAAATGATTGGAAAGTTTTCCAGGGATCAAGGGTGGGGGATGGGGAGGCCAGAGCTTGCAGTAAGGCCACAGAAGGCCGGACCTTTCCGGGGCTTCACACTGATCCCCACAGACCAGCAACTCCTAGGGCCAGTTTTATTTTTCTGCCACCCACCTGCTCTTAAAGGGACAGCCCCATGGAGGGACGAAGGAACCTGAAGGTATCCAGTCCTTCCAACTGCAGTGATGACTAAGGCTCTCACTGTTGAAATTCCAACAGGGTGCTGAGGCCCAGTGGCTCATTTTCCAGGCTCAGGAGCCAGGAAGCTTGGGAGCAAAACCCAGGTGCTCCCCACACTGGCCGTATGGACTTGGAGATGGCCCCTGACAGTGCTGCAGGCCTGTTTTCTTCCACTCTGCCACGGGATGGAAATAGAACTGACCTCACTGGTTTGTGAGATTAAAATAGTGAGGCTGAATGAGTGCATTAGGTAAAGCATTTGGAATCTCCTGGAGCTCGGGTAAAGGGTGAGCGGGTTTCATGGCTTTGGGGCACTGTCTTGATCTGCTCCGGCTGCCATGACAAAAGGCCACACAACTCCACCAACACACACTTATTGTCCCACATTTCGGGAGGCTGCAAGTCCAAGATCAAGGTGGCAGCAGATTGGATGTCTGGTGAGGCTTCTCCTGCTTACAGGACAGTGACTTCTCACCGTGCGCCCACCGACACGGCAGGGTGACGGCTGGTCCCCTTATTTTTTCAAATTCAGGCCACCCTTTTTAATTTTTATACTTAAGAGTACACTATGCTGTCTGGATGTGTGTACACATAGCGGACTGATCAACACAGTCAAGAAAATTAGCATATTCACTTTCTCGCTTAATTACCCTTTCTTTTTCTTCTTGCTTTTTCTTCTCTCTCTCTCTCTTTCCTTCTCTTCTTTCTTCCTTCCTTTCTTTCTTTTGATGGTAAGAGCACCTGAAATCTCTCTTGACAATTTTTCAGTGTACAATGCAATACTATTCACTATATTCTTAATGCTGTACATTAGGTCTCTGGAATTACTCATCCAAAGTTTGTACCCTTTGACCTGTATCTCCCCATTTTCTCCCCTCCCCACCCTTGGGTTCTTGTCTCTTTCTATGCATTTGATTTTTTTGGATTCTAGGTATGGTAGAATTTGGACCTTGTGTGTCCACCAAAGGCCCAGGTGTTAAAGGCTTGGTTCCCAGTTTGGAATAATGATGCAGCCTTTAAGAGGTGGAGCCTAGTGGGAGGTCTTTAGATCATTGGGGGTGTGCCCTTGAAGAAGACCATGGGACCCTGGCCTCTTCCTCTTTCTCTCTCTCTCTTTCTCTCTCTCTCTCTCCTAACCATGAGGTGAATAGTTGTGCTCTGTCACATGCCCCCCAGGTCCCACCATTGTGCATTTCCTCACCACAAGTCCCTAAGCAACTAGGTCAACTGATCATGGACTAAAACCTCTAAAACTATGAGCTAAAATAAACAGTTTTTCTTTATAAGTTGGTTATCTTAGGTATTTGTTTTAGTAACAGAAAGATGACTGACACAACATGTAAATGAGATCATGCAATAGTTTTCTTTCTGTGTCTAGCTTATTTCACTTAACCTAATGTCCTCCAAGTTCATCCATGTTATCACAATTGGCAGGATTTCCTTCTTGTTCAAAGGGTGCATAATATTCCACTTTGTATGTACATCACAAATTCTTTATCCATTCACCCACCAATGGACACTTAGATTGATTCTACACTCTCGCCTGTTGTGAACAGTGCTGCAAAGAACCTAGCACCACAGATAGCTCTACAACATGCGGATTTTATTTCCTCTGGATACATACTCAAAAGATGGATTTCTGGATAATATAGTAGACTTATTTTTAATTTTTCAAGTAGCCTCCATAATGGCTATGCTAATACACAGTCTCACCAACAGTGTACCAAGGTTCCTTTCCTCCACATTACCACCAGTCCTTGTTGCCTCTTGCCTTTTTTTTCATAATAGTTGTTTCAACAAGATACCTCACTGTGGTCTTTATGTGCATTTCCCTCGTTATCAGTGATGAACACCTTTCCATATACCTGTTGGCCATCTTTGAAAAAATGTCCATTGAGATCCATGGACCATTTTTCAATTGTTTCTTGTTTGCTTTTGTGTTTTATTTTGTTTTGTTATTGAGTCGTATGAATTTCTTACACATTTCAGATATTTACCCATCTTCATTTATGTGGTTTTCCAGTATTTTTTTCCCACTCTGTAGGCTGCCTGTCCATTTCATTGGTTGTTTTCTTTATTGTGCAGAAGTTTCTAAATTGGAAATCATCCCACTTTTTTTTTTTTGCTTTCATTTTCTTAACTTTCAGTTTTATATTCAAAAACTCATAATCATCACCACTGCCAAGGCCAAGGCCAAGGCCAAGGAGTTTCCCTGTGTTTTCCTCCAGGAGTTTTATGATTTCGGGTCCCACGTGTGCCTTTCGTCCTTCTTGGGTTGATTTGGGGGTGTGGTGTTAAGATCAGGGCTCTTCTTGAATGTGACTCTCCAGTTTTCCCAGCATCACTTATTGAGGAGACTGTCCCTGTCCATCTTTTCCCTGTTGTATATTCTGGGCACTTTTCTTTTTAAGGGCACCAGCCCTATCAGATTAAGACCCCACTTTCTCAACCTCCATTTGCCCTTAATTTTCTTCCATAGACTCCATCTCCAGATTCCATCACATGAAGAGTCACACCCAGCCTCCACATGGGAGTTTAGGGAGGACAGCATTGGATCCATGAAAGTCATATTGTATTTCCCCCTGTTAGGGGCTTACATTCCCCAGATGGGTAGTTCCCTAGGGTGTGTAGCAGGAATGACCTTCTCTGACAGGCACATTTATGTGACTCAAATGCTAGACATATTTTTCTTGAAAGTTTCTTAGGCTTTATATCCAGGTCACTGTTTGAGGTATCCCTCTCCCATCTCATCTCTGTGGTTTCTGTCTCCTCAGCTCATCCTCGCAGTCTCTCTCTCTCTCTCTCTCTCTCTCTCTCCCCTTTACCCATCCCCAGGGAATGTGCTCATCTTATCCCTGGATTTAGCTTCTCCCAAGATGCTGCCTCTTGAGTGAGCCCTTTGGCCCCGTCCTCTGCAGCCTGGGGATAACTTGTGTGGCTCCATGCTGAGTTGCTACTGTCTTGGTTGGGGACTCTGAAAGTCAGAGAGCTGAGATCTGCAGGGAGTAGGACACCAGAAGGATTTTGAAGTGATTGACAGGAAGTGAAATAGGAAAGGATGGGGGTTTTGTCCTAGGTCTGTTATGTAAAAAATAAATAAACAAATGTAGCATAAAGGAAGATATAAAGAAATCTGATAGCACAATAAAAACAGGGGGATGTAAAATAAAGCAGAATTTTGCAGATTATTCACCCCAAGCAGAATCAGCGGTGCTCAGAGACTTGGAGCCCTTCCTATCAGGAAGACAAAACATCCTGCCACTTTACCGATGAGCACATGAGATCAGGCCCAAGGGGCAACACTTTTCCTCCTAAAGTCAGGCTCCTATTTTACAAGAGCTCAGTAAGGGACAAACTGTAAGGAGAAGTGCCCCCAAGGCAGTTCCACTTGCTTGTCCCGGCTTGACTTACAGCTTTGGGAATGTGTGGATCCAGAGCACACTAAGAAATGCCTGGAATTTGTTTGGAATCTGTTCAGATATCTCTCCGTCTAGTGCAGCTGATAACCACACAACCCAACCTGCTTCCCAGAGAAGCAGCAAACAGGTCGGAAGTCAGCTGGTCCTGGAGACACACAATGCACACCCGCAGGCGTGCACACACACACAAATGCATGCACACACACACACACACAGGTACTGTCAGTGAACTGAGTCGAGTTCTCTTGTCTCCACGTGTTTTTGACTTTGCATGCTCCCCACTCCTGACCTTGGCCATGGGTAAAGCACTTAATGGACTCCCAACTTGACTGCTTATGTCAAGGATTTTCCCTCCAGATGAAAAGAGGGGTGTGTCCCCTTCCCTGGGCTGACCCTCTGATTCTCTTCCTCTTCTTTCTCGCCGCGGCTGCGATTCCTGGGCTTCTCCCATTTCCTTTATATAACAAGGATGATTCAGCTGATGAGATGTGGGAGGGCCCCCAAAGGGCAGAGGGGACAGAGAACGTTTTATTTTTACCCCATGCACTGCAACTTCATTTTGTATCCCCCAATCCCTCGTTGTAAGGATCTTCTTGGAGATTGGACAGTGCTCTCCAAATTAAGGATTCTGTAATGATTATCTCCAGAAGATGAAATTTGTCTGAGCTCTAAAAGAGAAGGAAGGAGAGGAGGGAAGAGGAAGGAGAAAAAATAAATAGCTCCCTTGGATGAGATACTCTGACGGAGACAAGTGCTGCTAGAAATCAAAAACAAGTAAGACCAAGAAACAAGGGCCTCCTTTGTTAATCCTGCGTTCATTCATCCATCTCTCAGTCATCTGAGGAAGACCAAGCCACACTTCTGTTTGGTTTTGTTTTATTTTATTTTATTGCAGTTCTGGGGTTGAATCCAGGGCCTTATATACACTAGGCAAGAGCTCTTCCCCCAACCCAGGCCAGGCTATTGTGATGAGCGCTAATATACATTAATACTCTTGCTCTGCCAGGAGCAAGAGCATCCATTGACAACCTCTGGCCAGTTTACAGTGGCCTGAGGATGGGCCAGTGTGGCCGTCACCTCCCACTCATCTCTGCTAGGTTTTTCCCCAGGTCTGGCAACAGCACAGATCCAGAAACACTTGCAGATCCACCTGGACCCTTGGCAGCAATGACCACAGACCTCTAAGTGCCCTACCAGGTCTGGAAGGTTGGGGTGAGATGGCTCACCAGGGTCTCCCCGCCTCTGAGAAGAGCAGGGACTCTGGGTGCTCCATCCACAGAGCAGGTAAGGACTAGGCTCACCCAGGATGTGAGTATAGTCTCTGTCCCTGGGATTCCTCACCTGGGCCACCCACCGTGAACTGGTCTTCTCCCTTCTGTCCCAGCCATCTAAGCCCCAAGGAGAAGGATTATAAGCAGAGCCGGTTTTTAAAAAGCCAATTTTCAAATTCAACTTGGCATAAGACTTGAAACTCCCCCAGGCTGTGACATTCTGAAGCATGTCTGACCCTTGGGGAAAGAACTTCCCCCGACTGCACACAGGTATGAGCCCCCGACTAGCCCAGGCCAGAATAAAGGGGCAGAGGAACACGGTGCCCAGAGGCCTCCATGGGGAGGGAGTCCTAGAGGTCGGGGAGCCCTGGAGGTCGGGGAGTCTCGGGAAAGGGCAGATACCTGGGGGCCAGGGCAACTGGGAGACACCATGGGGTGGGAGTGACCGTCCTTCACACTGGGAGAACAGGGCGCAGGTTCCAAGTGACAGCCAGGTGGAGAGTCCAGTCCCAGGAGGGGGTGGGGCACAGGCTTCTCTGCTGCATTGTTCCTATCACTGGGGTCACTGTGACAAGGGTAAAGGGACTAGACAGCGAGGGAGGCCTCTGTTGGTCCCGCAGATCACGTTCTTGGAAACTCCGCACATTTGCCTCAAAGGTCTTGTCTCTGGCTGGTTTGGGGTAAAAAGAGCAGAAGTTGGGGAAAATTCTACGGAGGTTACAGCACACTTTGCATCCCTCCCTCCCACTGCGACCTGTAGTCCCTCCTCTCTCCCTTCCTACCTCCGCCTTCCTCACTGTAGATCCCAGAGAAAGAGAGGTTTATTTTAAGGATGAAATAAATGACATGAGTGTGGGGGCTGGCAAGTTCAGAACCCACAGGGTGGACTGGCAGCTGGGAAATCCAGCAAGTGCCCGTGCTGCAGCCCCGAGTGCCAGGGCAGTCTTATTGCAAAAGTTCTCCTTTCTTGAGGACCTTGGCCTTTTTTCTCTGAAGACCTTCAACTGATTGGATGAGGCCCACTCACAATATGGGGGATGGTCTGCTTTGCTCAAAGTGAACCGATTTAAAAGTTAAACACATCCAACAAATGCCTTTACAGCAACATCTAGACCAGTGTTTGACCAAGTATCTGGCTACACAGCCTGGCCCCGCAACCCATAAAATTAAGCATCACCCATATGTTGGCTACCCAACCCAACTGTTCACGTATTTCTACAGAATTTTGTTGATCCTAAGAGTTTCTCTGGGATTCTGACCCTTCTGAAGAAGAAATAAGCATAGCATTCAAGATAACCGTGGAATAGAAATCTTAAGTTAAACTTGAAAGATGAGCCGGGGGTGGTGGCATATGCCTGTCATCCTGGTGGCTTGGGAGGCTGAGGCAGAAGGATTGCAAATTCAAAGTCAACCTCAGCAATTTAGGGAGGCCCTATGCAACGAAGTGAGACCCTATCTCAAAATTTTAAAAATAAAAATAAAAAGGACCTGGGGGTTTGGCTCAGTGGTTAAGTGCCCCTGAGTTCAATCCCTGGTACAAACAAACAAAAAAAAAAAAAACTTAAATGATGAGACTGGTGCTATTTTAAGCAGTAGGTTCTGTGGGCAAAGACATTGTGAGGTCCCAGTAGGAGGAGATCTCACACACACACACACACACACACACACACACACACAAGATGAATGTCTTTTTTATTATTACTATTCAATTTTCTTTAGCATCACCAGGCAAACGAGCAGATGCCCTTTACCCACCACAGGTAACATCTGCCCATTTATTTTCCCTTCTGTGAACTTTGGGGAAAGATTGAGAAACCAGAAATGCTTTCCTTATCAATGTAGCTCTGGTTCCCTTTCATCCGTTCTATCAACATTTCCAATGTCAGAGAAACAGCAGAACAATATCTGGAACTGCATCTCGTCAGTACGTCAAAAATCTCACAGAAATCACAGAATGTTTACATGTTCAGCTCAATGGAACAAACACTCCCCGGGCAGCTAATGGGTCAGACATCGTGCTTATGGCTGCGAGGAATAAAGAAATCAATCAGCGTCCCCCTTCTCTCTTCTAAACAACTCACAGGTTAAGAGAGAGAGCACAGCTAATTTTAGAATGTGTCAGGTCACATCATCCTCCCAACCACTCCTCAAACCCTTGAAGGGCTTCCCGGCCCGCTCAGGAGAAGTCCGAGTCCTGCAGAGGCTACTGTTGGCTGCCCCGGGACTTCTCCCTGACCTCCTGGGCTGCCCCCCTGCCCTTGTCCTCTTGGCTCCCTCTGCGGCCATCCTAAGGGCCTCCTGTGCATCCTGTGGCCAGGCACCGTCTCAGCGCCCTTCCTGCTGATGACACTGACCCAGCTTTGGGCAGATGGCTTTTCCCACAAGCCTACCCACCCAGGAAGTGGCTAATTCAGTGCTTTCCTTCATGTTTTCCTGAAAGCATTTCTTCCATATCTTCTTCAAAGGATGGCTAAGAGTCAAAAATCACTGCCTTTTCCTTAAGTACAAGGTACTTACCTAAGTTTCCTTCTTTAGTAGCTATGCACCCTGCCTGGTCATTGTATTCTTTGTTAATTTACTCTGCAGATCCCTTGCTTTTGTTATCTACTGCTATATAAAAAAAAATTAATGCAAACTTAGAAGCTTTGAACAACACTCATGTATTCTGTCTCACTTTCTGATAGAGTCTGGGCATGGCCTAGCTGGGTTCTCTGTGTCAGGGTCTTGCAGGCTACTATCAAGGTCTTGCAGGTGTTGGTCAGGTTGTGTTCTCATCTGAAAGTTCAACAGGAGAATAAGCTGCTTCCAAGCTCACTGGGGTTGGTGAGAGAATCCATTTCCTTAGGGCTGAAGGATAGAGAGCTTCAGATTCCATGCGGGCTGCCAGTTCAGGGCTGTCCTCAGTCCCCTGCTGTGTGGCTCTCTCCATGGGCATTTAACACCATGGCAGATTGCACCCTCAATGGCAACACAAGGAACCAGGTATAGTGGTCAGTACCTATAATCCTGGCTATTTGGGAGGCTGAGTGAGGAAAATCATAAATTAGAGGCTGGCCAGATAACCTTGATATGGGATATGTTTGTCAACTTTCTGTTACTAGAACAAAACACCTGAGGTAACAAAGTTATACAAAAAAAAAAAAGAAAGTTTTGTTTTGGATCACAGTTTTGGAGGTTCCATTCCATGATCAGTTGGCGTATTGATTTGAGCCTGTAGTGAGGCAGCACCTCAGGGCAGGAGCACATGGCAGAGCAAATCCACTCCCCTCATGGGCCAGGAAACAAAAGATAATAAGCACAAAAGTGAATCTACCGAAAAGACAGACAACAATGTAACGTTACACAGTCACATAACCACCTCCTTTGCCATCTTCCCTCAGAAGGACTCTACAGAGGTGAGGACACGAGGAGGTGGGCGTCCTGGCAACCCCCCTGCCACCGCGTGTGCTTCTGACTCACCCCAGCCTAAATGGTAACTAGTTCCAGGTGGAGAAGAGAGATCTCCCAGGAGCTGGATCTACCCTATTCAGCTTGTTTTGGTCAGAGCCTGAGCCTTCCCAGAGTTTCCCTCCAGGCTTAGAAAGCCCTGGTTTGCAAAGTCTCTTGAGTACCACCGGAATGTGGCTATGACAAGGACAGGGGATCTCTGTGCCCCCATAAGGAAAACAGAGCCAGGAGGATCGTAACTAGCACTTCACCAAGAAATGATTTCAGAGACCAAATCACACCCTCTGCTGCTCCTGGCGGCTCTTCAGTCTGTGTTTGAGGGCACTATCTCCCCTGCCTTCAAGGAGGCTGCCTGCCCAGCTGGGGAGCCCGGGCACCAATAATTCAGAGCCCAGCCCAGCCCAGTTTCCAAAGCCCGGCCCAGTTACTTCTCTGATGTAGAAAGCCCAGGGCCACAGAACCCTGGACAGAGATGGACCTCCTTCTGTCTAAACACCCATTAAGTATGGAAAAAAGAAATACACATCAATGGGAGTCTATTGCCTGCAGTTTATTGTGCCTGACCAGAGAGCTTTGAAAGGCCCCTCTCTCATGACAGATGCCTTACCACAGAGCAAATGAATACAGGGCTTAGGAAAGAGGACTCGGCTCACATTCTCTAAATATTCTTTCCTTGTACCAGCCACATTTTGGCTAAAAGGCAATCCTTCTGAAAACTTAATCACTAGGGCAAAGCTTTTCTTCTCCCTTAACAAACACAGACACACACACACACACACACACACACACACACACCACACACCAAGCTTTAATTTTAACCAGAGCCACCCTGGAAGCGGTAGAAACACAGGCTGTGCTGACTTTCTGTTTGGCTTCATGGCGGGGAGGCCTTGAGAACTATCAAAAGCGAGCGCCTCTGCCATCGTAAGGGACCTCTGTGAAGAGGGAGGGAGAGTTCGGAGGCTGGGGGAGCGGGGGTAGGGAGGTCCCCAAGGACGCGCACCTGTTGGGACCTCTGTCTCAGCCCACTCTGCCTCTGGGTGGGGCAGGGAGGAATCTCGAGGTTTCTTCCTGGAGGGGGCCCCAGGAAGAAATGGAAAAATTAAAAATTGTACCGTTCCAGGTCCATCATTTGTGTTCTGTCTCCACATCCTGCTCTTTGAACAGTTTGGGGCAAGATATTTGCCTTTACTTTTCTCATCTACAAAATGGGAAGAATAATAATTACTGTTATGTCTATTACAGGGGATCAATAATAGTCATTAGTATTGGTTATGACCTAGAATGCATTTTGCATTTCTACTATTGAATTTGAGTTTTTCTCTCATTTCCTCCATTTTTTCCTTGTTTTCTCCACTCTCCATAGGGCTTAAGGGGGAAAAGTCATAAAAATAGCTTTCATGCAATTTGGGAAGCCAGACCTCACGTTGCTGGGATACTGCTTAGCGAACATTCCCACCAGTCCTTTCTAAGCTTAGGACACAACAGAGTCAGGAGGAGAGACAGGAGCTCTGAAAGAATAGCAAGAGGTATCCTCAAGGAATGAGTGACCCTACACAGAATGCTTCCCTTGATTTCTCCAAGTCCTCTTTCCATTTCCCTCACAACCTACCATCTGGAGCATATCAGACCAGAAAGATGATAACTATGATGTGTGATATATTAATCAGCTTTCCATGACTATAACAAATCACCTGAGGTAATCAACTCATAAAGATAAAAGGTTCCAAATGGCTCACAGTTTTGGAGGTTCCAGTCCATGATCAGTTGACTCACAGCTTTGGGCCTGTGGCAAGGCAGTGCATCATGGTGGGAGAACCAGAAAACAAATGGAATGAAGAGGGAGCTGGAGCCCCACAATGCCCTTCCAGGGCTTGCCACCATGACCTGAATGCCTCCCACTAGGCTCCACCCCTTCAGGGTTCCACCACCTCCCAATGGCAGCTCCCGGAGAACACACAGGCCTGTAGAGGACATTCAAGACCCAGGCTGCCTTAACAACGTACCACAGCAGAGTGGCCTAAGCAGCAGAAATGAACTTCCTCATAGCTTTGAAAGCTGGAGGTCTGAGTTCAAGGTGTGGCCAGGGTTGGCTCCTCCCAAGGCTTGTAGACACTGTCTTCTCCCCGTCTTCACCTGATCTTCCTTCTGTGCGTGTGCCCTAATCTCCTTTCGTATAAGCACACCAGCCATAGTGGATTAGGTCCCACCCCATGACCTTAATTACCCCTTTAAAGACCTTATCTCCAAATATAGTCACATTCTGAGATACAGTACCCACCCTGTACATGGGGGTATGTTCCAAGACCCCTCCTGGAAGCCTGAACCACAAATTGTACCAAATCCTTTCTACCTACCTATCTATATATCTATCTACTGTGTTTTTTCTTATACACACTTACCTATGATACTTAGGTAATTTATAAATTAAGCACAAGAAGAGATCAACAACAATAACCAATCACTGAATAGAATAATCCTACCCATATCCTGTGATACAGGTTACGTGACTGTGGTCCCCCGTACTGTGCACACCCTCCTCGTGATGGTGTGAGCTGATCTTCTGTCTGTGTGACCAGGCAAAGGCAGAATGACTGAGCACTTCTCAGGCACCACGGCTGTCGTCTCTGTCCTGTGAGGTGTGACAGCCAAACTAGCATGGGTTTCTTTTTCTTTCATCCCAGTTTCACAGATGGAAGATTCATTCCTACCACAGATCTCGTTAAGTCCAACATGGGAATTTTTTTCTCTCTCCTTATTAAGAACATTCACCTTTTCACTAAGAGGAAGCACTTTATGGCTTCTCTGTAGCATCGCTGAATTTCCAGCATCACTACTTTTATGCTTTGGAGAGCCATGAGTAAGTAAAATAAGGGTTATCTGAACCCCAGACTGCAAATTTATAAGAGTTGATCTAGTAACTCAGACAGCTACTAAGTGACTAATGAGTGGGTAGTCTATACATCATGCATCCCCCAGAAAAAGGGATGATTCAGATCCCAGATAAGAGGGAGCAGGGCTGCATGAGATTCCATCCACTGCACAGAATGGTGTGCAATTTAATGCTTTAAATTGTTATTTCTAGAATATTCCACTTAATATTTTCAGACCTCAGTTGGCTGTGGGTCACTTAAACCATAGCGAGAGAAACCCAGAAAAAGGAGAATCACTATACCAGGGGCTAGGACTTCCACGCATAAATTTCAGGGAAAACACAATTCAGTCCATAAGACATGTAAAGGCAATCACTCCATTATGGAGACAGCGTTGGGCACGGATACAGCACCTGATTATTTTACTTCCTTCATTTCAAAAAAGTTGAAGAAGGAATAAATCAGGCCACATAAGTAAACACTCAACAAATAGCTGTTTAATGGGAATCAGAACTCTGGAAAGTCTCCCTGGCTTCCATGGTGGGCAAACTGGTTTCTTCCTCTGCCCTCTCTCTACCACTATGGCCCCAGGGAAGGGAGCCAGACATGGTTCAGCAACCAGATAAAAAGAATACTCCACCACGGCTCTTTGAAGATTGTGACATCGGTGATCAAGATCTTTATCTCTGCAGCAAATGGAGTGAGGGCCGGAAACTTCTCACCCACACAAAGTGGGAACCTGGTAGGTGGGACAGAGGGCAGCAAGGCTAAGGAGAGGAGCGGAAGAGAAAAAGGAGTCCAGTTCTCACCGCCATCGGAAGCTGGCACGATGCATGCACCTCCCGGGGGAGACTGCATGACTTCCGGGAAGCCCTGGACAGGAGGAGATGGAGACAGGGCTATGGGATACCCAGGGCAGGGCCAGAGGGCACAGGAGGGCAGGCTGACCAGGGATAGTGGTCCTTAAATGTCAGGGGGAGAAGCCAGAGGGTGCTCTCAGTGAGATGCTGCGTGAGGTTGCCTTGGGTGGTGGAAGCAGGTCCTGGGAGTGTGTGAAGGTTGCCTCTGACCTCAGGAAGCACCCCCTTGTCTACCCCAGGATGCTCATCTGGTGCAAGGGAAATTGAAGAGATGGGTTTGGTTCAAGACTAGGTTTCTCATGGCTACCACAAGTGGGCGGCTCTATGGCAGAGCCATAGTGAAAGTGACGTATCTGCTTTAGATTTCTTTCTCTGCTTTGATTGTCCTCTGTTTCCTGAATGGGAAAGATTCCTCCTAAAGAGTCCAATCTCAATTAAAAAGAGAAGGGAATTTCATTTGTTTCCATGAAAGTTGGGCTGCGAAGAGGGGATCACTCCCTCCTTGGTGACTCCCTGAGGCCCCCAATCAGGTCCTGAGCCAAGAGACTCCAAGAAATAAGATGTCAGAAGCCAGAAGGAGAAGCCAGGGCCTGAGAACTGTCACCTGCTGCCAAACTGTTTCCAGGGACCCAAGGATTAAAACCTTCCTGCTAAAGAGCCAAAGAGAAGATCATCCCAGAGAGGCCGGTCCCTGTCAGTCATCCACAGTCCATTGTTCCTCCTGGGTTGGCCTGAGGTGAGGGTCGGTGGTATAGAAGGAGGAGAAGGGAGGGTGGAGATGGCGCTGCTCGGAGCACAGGCCAAATGGTGCTCAGAAGGAAGAACCCGAGGACTCACCTTGCCCCACTAGGGAACGGCCCCAGATCTAGCAAGAAGCCCTGTGGTTCTCTTCCACTAAGTCCAAAAATGACTCACCCAGATAATGGTCTTTAATTAAAAGTGGTCCCAGACAAGTAGGACTGAAGGAACCCAGGATGGTCGGACCCATTTACCCCCATAAACACCTCGGAAAAACTTCCCAACACTCAGTCTACAGTTAGATTATGAGATAAAATGCAGGAAGCCAGGGCTGGAGATATAGCTCAGTTGGTAGCGTGCTTGCCTCGCATGCACAAGGCCCTGAGTTCAATCCCCAGCATCACACAGACACACACACACACAATGAATAAATAAAGGTGCCAGTTAAACTGGATTTCAGAAAAACAAGGAACAACTGTAGTATGTCCCATGTGATACTTGGGATATCCTTATGCTATACAAATTGTTAATTTTCTGAAAATCAAATTTAACTGGAAATCCTATTTACTTGGTACATCTAGTAGCCACAAACAGTTGTCATTTTTTCAAGTTGTAAGATGTGGACTGGACAAGCTGTTCCCAGAGCTTGGCAGACGTTGTGACATCACAGAGAGTTTGCTGAGTCACTTCAAGGGCTTGTTCAGCCTTTTCTAAATGTGTCGATGCTTTTGTGACCATTTATAGACATCTGATCCAATCAGCTTCCAAAGAATAACCTTTCTTTTTTTTTTTTTCCTTGCTTTTATTTTTTTAATTTTTTTTTTTATTTTTTAGAATAACCTTTCTTGTCCTTGCACTGGGGGCTCCAAAGTCAAGCTACGCTTCAGGGACAGTGGGATCAATGGTGTGTGCCACTAAGGACAGTCCATACGTCCCCCTTGTCATCCTCAGTGTTGGCTCCACTTTGGGCTGAAATCAAGATGGCGGCAGCAGCACCCAGCACCATTTCCACACTTGGACACGTTATTGGCATGTAGGGGACGAAGGGGGAGAAAGGTACCAACGTTGGGGAGTTCCCCGGGATTCCTCAGCATCATATGTCTTTGAATTTATAGACATTGAAGAACACAAGAAGAAGCAGAATAGAGTCCGAGAGAGAGAAATCATGTCAGCTGGAGGATGTTGTCTGTTAACCCATGAAAATTATGACACAAGTGAATGAAACAACCACATCAGAAGCTACCATCAAAACTGACTGATGAAGAACCATCAAAAGGAGTAGGATATTCATGACTATCTGGACCACAGTCCTTACCTTATTTTCTAAAATGTAGTCTGACTCCTGAAGACATTTCCTTTGCTCTTCCTGCCTCTGGGAATTTACCTGTTGCTGACAGATGTACCAAGTGCCAAGCTCGGGATCAATTTTCTCCCTGGCTTACACAGGAAGACACTCAGGATGATTTATGGAAACACTTCCCTGCAGGGTCATCCCAGCAAATGAGATACCACCTGAACTTGACCCCCACTCACTCTTTTACCTGAATTCTCATATATAAGTCATTCCCATAAAGTAGAGGACTATTCATTCAGGAACAAAACTACATGATTAGTATAGATGCTTTTCAAATGTCATTTAAAAGTAGGATTTTTTTTTTAATTTAGAAACATTGCCAAAGGGTTCGTTCTCTAACATAGTGAGAGAACATCAAGAAAATACACTCTGGCAGTTGTATGCCAAGATTTTTCTAGACTTCCCTAAAAATGAGAAACATATGGAAGGCCATTTTCACGTTTTGAAACATCAAATCCCAAATCAAATGTTTCAGATTCAATGTCCAATTTTCTTTGACATATGAGGGCAGGATTAGCATAGATAATGCAAATCTTTTTTAAAATTCCTGCTATTTTGTCTCTTACTAAGTAAATATTCTTATTAGGAGCTCACATTTGGACTAGAGCATATACTATAAAAGTAAAACCCTTGCATTCATAAGCATCTCTGTGGTATCCTTTGATCCCCAATTGGTCAGAAATAGATTCTTTATCAAGTGTGTTTCAAAAACACTTGCATTTAATCTCAAAGTATGCTTGGGAGTTCTTTCAAGCTAAAATTGCTACCAATGGAAAGAAGTTGTTTTGGTCTGTTTTGTGTTGCTACAGCAGAATACCACAGACTGGCTACTAGACAAAAGAACCGAGAATTATTTTTTATTCCTGGGACCTTATAGATCTGGAGGCTGGGAAATCCAAGGTCGAGGGGCTGCATCTGGTGAGGACCTTCTATGGTGGAAGGTGGAAATTCAAGAAAGTACACAAGAGAGGGAGAGAAGTAAACCATCGGAGGGACCAGAGAGATCCCTTGTGATGATGAACCCACGCCCTTGTTAACTACATTAATCCATGACCTAATCACCTCTTAAAGGACCCGCCTCTCAAGACAGCTGCACCTCCCATGATATTTGGCGGACACATTCAAACCCATAGTAGGGATGTTTTGGGAAATCAAAGTCTGGTTTAAGAAGCAGACCCAGAGCAGATCTTTTTCTGGCCCACATAACCTTCACACCCTTAAAACATTATGGGAAAGGTTAGCATTCGGCCACATGCAACAGAAAACCCTACCACCGTGGCTTATCTCAAAGGGTTTAATTTTCTAAAAAAGTGTACCAACATCCTGGACTGATTCCACAACCCCATGATCACATCAGCACCCCAGCTACGCCCCTTTTTTCTCTCTCCCATCTTCAGCCTGTGACTTTCATCTTCACATTGGTTCTCTTTAGTTGGTAAGATGGCAGCTTCACCTTTGGGCTCACAGAAAAAAATTGAGGGAAAGCAGGAGAGAAGAAATTCAGCTTCCCCCAAAACTCTGAGGTTATATCTGCATGTCTCAGGCACCAACTGTCGCATGGCCACCTTCTATGGGCAAGGGGACTGGGGAGTTCGTTATTTACAAACTAGAGCATATTCTGTATGGCACACAAGGTGATGAAAGTTCAGTTGATCTGGAAGAAGGGTAAAATGTATGCCTGGTCTGCAGAGAGCAAGATCTACTATGCGTCCCATATGAAATAAGACTTCTCTATACTCCCATTCTGTTATTTATTTTTTTCTTTCACTCAACAAATAAATACTGGGGGTTGAGGCCATAGCTCAGTGATAGAGTGCATGTTCTGCATGTGTAAGGCACTGGAATTCCATCCCCAGAAATCCAAACACACACATATGGACTGCCTACTATCTTTAGGCAGTCTCCTAGGTACTTGGGGATGCAGCACTGAGTGCTTATGAACACAACCAGAAGAGCAAGGCATATGGATTGCCTTGGACCATTAGCCAAAGTCAGTGGTCCCGAGCAAACTGAGCTGATACAAAGTAAAAGTTCCACTCTCCCATTCAGTGGTAATTAATGCCCAGCCAGAGAAAGCAATGGAGAAGGGCTGTCTCAAGAGTCTAATTGCAACCTGAATTGTAGATTCTTCCTGTTAGTTTCCCCTGACTTCTCAGGCTCAGTGCTTTAGAATGCACCCACTCTGCTCAAGACTATGCGCCAGGGACCCATCTTGGAGGGGAGATGAGAGACCATGGTTCTAGATAATTCAGTGACCCATGCATGATATAGACTGCTGCCTCCTACCTGTCTTCAGAGAAGTCCTGGAGGCAACAGACCATCAGGAAACCATTCCAAGCAATCAGTTTCCATATCACCATTTAAATAGAAACACAGCTGGGAATCCTGGAACCTTCGTATACTACAGCTTCCAGGGAAAATTGGTACAAACCTTTTGGAAAGCAGTTGGGACGTGCACATCCCAGCATTTACACTCAACGGATCCGGGTCTGATTTTACTGGGAACCAAGCCTAGGTAAAGTAATCCAATTGTAGAAAACCTTTACGTGCTAAGATGTTGACTATGGCATTGGGTACAATAATACACCAGGAGAACAATCTAAATATTCATCAGCAGGAGAATATATAAATAAATTATGGCACACACATACTCAATAAAATGTTATATAACAACTAACTATGGTGGTCATAAAGACTGTCTCATCAAGAAAAAAATGCTTTGTGTGAATGTTTAAGTGAAAATTGCCAGATACAAACTTACATGTAAACTGTCATTTCAATTTTTAAGTATACACACAAGCAGGAAATACTTTAAAGTGGCAATGATGGGTAAGTGACTGTGTGTCTATGGGTGGTCACATTTTAAGTGATTTATTTCTCCTATTCTTCAGATTTTTATGTATGTTTAAAGGACATGAATGAAAAAAATAGTCATGATTTGAAAAAAGTAAAAGGAAATTAAGTGCTCTGTGAGCTGTTTTACCTTCTCTGATGTGACATATAATTCCTGGGGGGGGGGGGAAATAGCAACCTGGTAAGTAGGTCTTTTCCCTAGGGTGGTTTAGAAGAAAGATAGTAAGAAGAGACTATCTTCTTACTCGACACAGAACAGGGAGTGCTTTTACCAGCAAAAGAAAGCAATTGGTAAAATACCCGACATAGCAATTTAGAGGAGGGAAGATTTATTCTGGCTCACACTCCATGACCGACAGGCTCCAAAGCATGGAGGAAGGGCGTGGCAGAGGAGAGCTGTTCAGGTCTCGGCAACCAAGAAGCTGAGACAGAAAGAAAAGAGCCCAGGACAGATGCACAGCCCTAGGCCATGGGCCCAGTGACCTGCTTCCTCCAACCACTTCCAACTTGGCTACAGTTACCAGCTCCCAGTGATCCATTCAAATTATTAATCCATCAAATGGATTAATCCACTGATCAAGTCAGAGCCTTCACGATATAATCATCGCCTAAAAGCTCCACCTTTGGACATGGCTGCATTTGAGGATCGTATTTTCAACACATGAGCTTTTGGGGGGACATTCCAGATCTAAACCATTACACCAAACTTTGTGGGACTCGCTTTTTACAAACTTATTCCTAATAATTTAAAAGAATTCAAATTATTTATACTTAGATCCCTCAGTTCCCAAAACAAAAGCAAAAGATGATAGATAGATAGATAGATAGATAGATAGATAGATAGATCCCTGAGGCAAGCAGAATATTATGGCACAAGTCCAGATTTTTAGGCCAAAAAAAAGCCATTGATTTTCCCTGAATCGTTTTGGCAAGCCAAGCAAAAGATTTCCCTTTGGTCCAACTACAATTTCATTTACAATGCAGAACAGGTATTACCTGCTTTCCTGTTTTCTCTCTCCATCAGAATTGCCTCAGCAAAGCTAGCCAATGCATTTGAAGGCAAACTTGTTATTTGCATATTTTACCAACTTGTCCCAACCTGTATGAGCAATTGCACTGGAGAAAGGAAACTTCTCGTACCACCAGGGAATGGAAATGAGTCCGGCTCACACTAGGATCTGGAACCTGCGTGACTGAAGTTCTCCCAAGGTGGGCTGCAGAAAATTGGTTCCTGGTGTGTGTGTGTGGTGTGGGGGGGTCCCTCAGCAAATTGCTCTGATGAGTCCAAATCTTTCGGTATTTTCTCAGTGTCTCCAGGTCACTTACCTGTTTTGCAGATCTTTGCTTAGCCTCCTCTTATTAGGGACAAGAGAAACATAAAATCCCTACCTTCAAAGGCTTGCGGGTCCGTCAGAAAGGCGGCCGGACACGATTCACAGCACACACATAAATAATCAGTAGCCATGAAGAAAAGGCATAGGGTAGGGAGGTGGATATGGACTCAATCTCAAGTTTTCAAGCTCAAACACGGGAGGGTGAGGGTGGATGAGCTACCTTTCCAAGCCTGTTCTGGAGGTTATATCTTGTGGTCATGAGTTCTTCCTACCTAAGCATCGGGTGTTCAACTTTAGGGAGTAAAGAGATGGACTTTTTGAGATCAGATGAGCATCATGGAACTCTGTCTCAGAAAGTGCGCACATGATCTACACACAAATATCTGCAAATAATTTCCAAAGACCCCCCAGAACTATATCCAGCCAAAGTCACCTATGGACTTCTTAAAGTACACACTCAGATTACAATTCATCACTTCCCACCACCATTTCACAGATGAGAAAACAGAGGCCTTGGGCAGTTAAGTAGTTTACCCAAGGTCGTATGGATCACAGATTAAGAGGACTTGACAAAGAGGCAGAACAAAGACTTTAAAATCTCAAGTGAAGTATTTTTGTGGGTTTTCCAAGGAAAAGATTGATAAGCCTAGGGTAGTAGTTTCTCTCTGGTGGGACGGGAGGGAGGCTACCATTGGCACCGTGCCTCCAGGCAGGAGCTAGAGAAGTCAGAGAGATCTCGAAGGTGCCCAGACCCCAGCCAAGGTAAGAGGGAGCTGGCGGAGAAGCTCTGTGAGAACCAAGAGCGGGAACCTAGAAGTTCTGAAGCCAGGTCAGAGCTCAGCACCTCACTTCAAAAGGACCAAAGGGAGAGAGATGAGCCATGGCTCTCCGACTTGTCAGACAAAAATGTGTCCTCGTGCAGACAGCCCATCAACAGCCTGCTAACACGTCCAGTATACTTTAGGGGCCAGCAGAGAAGGTCATTTATTCTTTCAGAGTCAGAGAATGCAACGACCGAGATAAAATGAGAGAATCAGCACTGGCCAAGCCGGGCATCTGCAAGTTCTCATCACAACAACTGTCTCCAGAGAGTCAACACCTTCTCCTACCTTGAAGGTGATGATCAAAGGGTAAAAAGTTTCAGGGGGTCTGAGGTATAACATAGGGAGTGTGATTAATAAGAATGAATGACATACTTCAATATTTGTTAAGAGAGCAGATCTTGTGTCAACTACCCTTTACCCAAAAGGAAAACGACGAACATTTAAAGGGGTCAGAGGAAACTTCTGGAAGTGGTGGTGACGATTTTAACTGTGATGATGGTTTTTCATGGGTGCATCCCTAGCTCCCAACCACCTGAAGTCATAGACTTTAAATTTCTACAGCTTTTGCGTGTCAGTCATATCTTAATAAAAGTGGTTAGAAATAAAACAAGACAGAAGCTCGTCCCAAAGGATCACATATTGAATGATTCTATTTATATGAAATAGGAAGACTAGGCGGATCAATAGAGACAGAAAGGAGGTCAGAGGGGACATGGGACAAGATGGAGGATTAAAGGCTGAAGGCTGAAGGGGGTTGGGGTTTCTTCTGAGAGTCATGAGAATGTTCTAAAATTGATTGGGATGGCAGTTGCACAAATTCTATGGCTTTTACTAAAGCCATTGTCACGTACACTTCCAACGAGCAAAAAACGTATGATACGTGAATTATATCTCCATAAGGCTGTTTTTAATAAGATGAAATATTTCTAAATGTCTCCTTTGGACACATTTTCAAGCCGGTTGAGTCTCACTACACTGTAGATTGGAAGTGGTATTCACCAGGCGTGGTGCCAAGGACAATGAGCTGGTTTCAGAACAAGTTCATTGTCAAAGGATGCACGTCTGCCAACATTAGGGACTGTCAAAAAAATGTGCTGGGGAGAGCAGGAGGTTACTTCTGATAGGATGGTTCAGAAGTCTTCGTTTTATTTGTGTGCAAATAAAACATCCCTCATATTAAAACTAAAGGATAGAGGATAGGGCAGATATTTTGATGGCAAAATTCCCTGCCCAGCCTGTGGCTAGCAAAGTGACCTTGAACTCGTTCTTCACATGTTCTTATAGACCCATTTTATGAAATGGGATACTATTATTTCAAAAGGGGTATCGGGAGGAGTCAATAAAATGATGTGTACAAAGTGTGGCACGGGATAAGCCCTCCACAAAATGTCAACTCATATTGTTCTCTTAAAAAATTTGACAAGGACCTCCATGTCCTCGGAATACAGGCAAAAAAAAAAAAAAGGAAATAAATCATTTCATAACCATGTGCAGCAATTTCTCTCCAGAAGGCTTTCCATGGGCATATCCCGGTTAGCAGCAGTCCAGCATTTAACTAATCAGATTTTATTTTTCAGGTCATAGAAAACCATGAAACTCTGAGAGCATTATTCCCTGAGCTTGTTATTAGTAGGACTCTGTGCCGCTCGGAACTGGCAATCATTTCTACTGAAAAGGGAAATAAAACCAAGTTCTTTCCTAGAAGCGAAGAGAACACCCGGAGACATCCCTCCCTGACTTCTTGGTCTCATTTTGATCTCATAAAAAAGCATAGAAAAGAAAAACAAACCAAAATAAAGCCCTTCAAGTGTTCTATTGCAGGAAACCCCAACGACATTGAAGAACTGAGCGGAAGACAAATTATCTTGTTTGTCCAGCAAATAACTCAGAAGTGAGAATCATGGAGCTCCTGTGACTTATGATGCCCAGCATACTACCTGGCACATAGTAGGTTTCAGTATAGTAGGTTTCAGTAAGTGTTGGTAGACCCTTGTCATTATTTAATAGCAAGTTGTAAAGAAAGCCATGATTTTGCTGGGCAAGGTGGCACACAACTGTAATCCCAGTGGCTCGGGAGGCTGAGGCAGGAGGATCACGAGTTCAAAGCCAGCCTCAGCAACAGCAAGGTGTTAAGCAACTCAGTGAGACCCTGTCTCTAAATAAAATACAAATTAGGGCTGGGGATGGGGTTCAGTGGTCGAGTGTCCCTGAGTTCAAGCCCTGGTAATCTCCACACCTCGCTCTGCCAAAAAAAGAAAGCAGTGTTTTGCCATTGTGTGAAAAATGCCTGAGGAGGTAGTTTTAGCTCACCCAGCCTCCTCCTCCCCAGGGTTCTTTATACCCAGAGCTGGGGCAGCTGACAATCACCACCACCTCATGAGTCCCACCTGGGAGAAGAGGCAGAACTTTTTCTTGAAGACTCCTCGCTCCAGTTATCCAAAATGCCCGTCTTCAACCAGGTGGAGTCGAAGTCATCTCCAGCACGTCAGTAGGTCTCCAAAAAACCAGCCTGGTATGTGGCGCCATGAAAGGGATCCAGCCTAAATCAGAAGAAGATGGTACCATCTGGAAGCTTGGGTTTCGCTGTTGATCTTTTTTTTTTTTCATCATTTATATGAAAAGGTCAGGTGATTGACAGGCTGATATTGCAAGACGCGGCTAGGAAGTTACAGCTACTCTGTTTGCCATCCCAAGTAAAAAACCATCGGAGATTCTCCAGAGAACACGGTTATTTATTTGGGAAGAGCAGGGGACTATAGTCCCAGAGGTTGGGCAGGGGGAAGTTTTTAAAGAACAGTGAGGAGACATACATCAACCATGACCCTAGGTCACAATGGTTAGTAACGAGAGTGGTGTCAGGCCGAGGTGGGCCAGGCTCTTCCTGGGCAGGTGTCTTGCGGAAATCCCTTTTGTATGAGGATTGGCTTCTGTGCCAGCTTGTGTTTCGGACAGAGTGCTGGATACTTACTAACAGCCCTTCCTTCATAACCTGCCTGCTTTTAGGATTGACACAAGAGACTCCATTTTGGTTTTGATGACTTTCACATTTCGTTCCCAAGTTAATTCCTGGAAGCCTCTATTTTTTTTTTTTTTTGGTAACTCTTCTAATTAATAAAAGTCATACAGTAGAACTGCCTGTAGTTGTGGCCCTGGGGGGCAAGGTAAAGTCCCCGTACTGTTACAGGCACTGTCTCTGGGAGCGTCCCCTCCCCTGGGCTCTCTCTCACAAGTTACGGATCAGTTCTTAGTTCCAATTGGAGGCGTCAGTCTTGTAACCTGTAGACCAAATCCAGGCACCGCTGGGTGTGCTCTGCCTCTGGGGGGTTGGCCAACACCAGAGGGCTTTTTAGGAATTTGTTTTATTTGCCAACACATTTTTTCCAGATTTTAAACTGCTGCGTTGAAGTATGATTGACATACAAAAGCCAGTCACTATCTAATGTATGCAACTTGTTACTTTTAAAGAAAAGCATCCTCCATGTAGCCATCTTCATAGTCAAGATCAATATCATGAACTTATCCATCACCTCCAAAGATTCTCTCCTTCCCCTTTGGGGGTTTTTGTTTGATTTTGTGGTTGGAGCACGTAGGAATATCTGCCAGGATCCTCTTAGCTAACGCTGAAGTGTACAATAAGATGTAGTTCATCGCAGGTCCTGTACTGTATAGTGGATCTCCAGAACTTGGTTATTTGGCATAATTGAAACTTTTTACCCTTTGACAATATGTCCCCATTTCTCCCTCTTCTCAGTTCCTAGAAACTACCCTTCTGTCTCTTGATTCTATGTGTTTGACTCCTTTAGATTCTGCATCTAAGGGAGACCATGGTGTCTCTCTATGCCTGTCTCTTGAGACAGGTTATCCCTAAGTTGCTTAGAGCCCTGCTAAGTTGCTGAGGCTGGCTTTGAACTTGTGATCCTCCTGCCTCAGCCTCCAGAGCCCCTGAGATCATAACCATGTGCCACTGTGCCCGGCAATCTGAACCATATGTAAATATGAAGTTCTGTGGCACTAAGTCTATTAGCACTGTGGTGGAATACATCAGTCTTCTCCAGAACTTTTCATCTTGCAAAACTGGAACTGTACTTATTAAATAAAATTCGGCCCCCACACACACCAGTCCCTGGCAACCACCATTCTTCTTTCCAACTCTATGACTTTATGTATTATATAAGGAGGATCATATGCATTTATCCTTCTGTCCCTGATTACTTCCCTGAGCATACTGTCTTCAAGATTCATCTATGTTGTAGAATATCTCAGGGTTTCCTTCCTTTACAAGATTGAAAGTCATCCATTGTTTGGATTTGCCACGTTTTGCTTGTCCCTTCACCCGTCAGCGGGCACTTGCCATTACATTTTTAAAGTTGGAAGGTGTCTATTAAAAACCCAGATGTCTGCCTTGAAAGCTTAGGGGCTCAGATGATGCAGGGTCCTCATGTTGAATGGCAGTAATCAGCTGGGCCTAAGCTGCTGTCATCTCCTTTAGAATGAGCTCTCCTTTCCATACCAAACTGTTTTTTTCCTCCCACCTGAGAATGTCACCTATGTGTGTTGCCTGTGGGACTTTCGTATACAAAGGAATTATGCCCCTGCTCCATGCAAATCCTAGACAGGATTTTTATTTAACTCAGTTTTCCAAACCAACTGGGCACATGGCCTATCCTCTGCTCCTCTAGCGAGTGCTTTCACGGGATCTGAAGAACGAGAGCAGGAAGAGAAGGTGTGGAGCAGCTGGCATCCCATGTGGGCCCTACCACACACACACCCCGTGGCCCAGTGCAGAGGATGAGCTCAGAGCTCTCAGCAATGACACCTCTAAGTGATCCACTGGCTCTGGGGCCTTCAGAGAGCCCCGGACACCCTGAGAAAGGAAAGTGACCAATCTTCCTTTATCGAATTTAGCCCAAGGGTGGCACCCGGGGACAATGCTCATGATTTTATCAATGCCCTTGCTTTGTCTTCAAGTCGGGCTCCACTTCATAGGAAAAGCCCTCTAGCAGAAAGAGTTCATAAGAACTTCCCTTAGTAGTATCTCCCCCAACTTAACAACCCTCTTTACTGAGAACTTTTCTCAAATCCAACCAAAATCCCCCTTGGAGCCGTCTAAAGGCATCTCAAAGAAATATTCGCTCTTCCCCATCCCCTGCAAAACATCCCTCGGGGGGCCAAACACAGGCAATCCACAGGCAGCCTTTTCTAACCAGCACAACTTATTTCTCAACCTATTAGTCATTCCTGATGCCCTTGCTTGAGCTTTCTTCAAATGTTCTGCGTCTCTCCGGATCTGTGTCACTCAAACCCAGACGTAGAATTCTATCGAGGTGCCGAGCAGCGCTGACTATAATGAAGATTGCTTCGGTTTCTAATTGTGCAGTCTGCTGTCACGCTTGATTTCCAAACCAGAGCACTGCATTGCCTGACTCACGATCAGCTCTGGGAACACGTGATTTCCAGCTCCCTGTGTACCCAGCACATCATGGCTCATCGCAGATTTGAAAGGTCGGGTTTTTTTCTTTGCAAGCACAGGGCCCTTTGTTGTGCATTAGTCAGCTACACAGTTCATAATGAAATAGCTGAGGAAGTTAACTTATAAAGAGGAAAATTGATGTTGGCTCACAGTTCTGGAGATCCCAGTCCAAAATCGAGTGGCCCTGTGGCTTTGAGCCTCTAGTGAGGGCAGCGCATCATGGCAGGAGTACCTGGTGGGACAAATCCGTCATCTCAGGAGCCAGGAAGCAGGAGAGTGGAAACTGGCCAGGGTCCCATGACCCCCTTCAAGGACATGCCCCATATGATCAAAGCACCTCCCACTAAGCCCCACTCCTCAAAGTCCACAGCACCTCCCACCTGGGTGCCTTGGGGGCAATGCTTTAATCCGTGGACCTGCTGGGGACACTCATCCAGACCAGAGCAATTTGTCCCTTCTGACCTTTACTATTATTGGTTTCTCTCCACGTCTCTAAGTTACCAAGGCCACTTTAAATTCTGAATGATACCGAGTCACTGATTCCTGTTGTCTGCACCTGGGCTTGATGAGGTATCTGTGAAGTGTGAACTCCTTCTCACCTTTAGTGATCACCTTGATGGCTCTTTGATAAGCCCTTCCAATCACTTATGCAACCCAATCTTTTGCGGACCCAGACCCTTGCCACTCATATTCACCTGTAGTGTAGAATACATCAGAATTTCCTTCTCTTTTAAGATTGAAGATCATTCCATTGTTGAGGCAGGCCACAATTTGCTTATCTAATCACCCATCAATGGCCACTTACCAATGCATTTTAAATTTAAAGGCTGTGTATTAAAAACCCAGATAGCAATAGTGCACCAATTTCTATGTCAACTTACTAGTTCAGCAGTCAGCTCTAGGAAAGCTGCTATTTCTTTGAGACAAAGTCTTTAGAAAGCAAAGACTGGATTTTCACATGTGAAATAATTCAATTGAACCCCTACCTCTCATCATGTAAAAAAATTAATTTAACTTGGATGAAGACAAAATATAAGACCCGAAATTATGAATGTGCTAGAAGAAAAGTTTCTTCTTATACATGATTTCTCAGTGACATCAGTCATCTATATAATTTTGATGAAAATATTTATCAAGTACCTAACAAAGACTAAGCATAAATATGCATAAGAACTCCCATCTTCAAATAACTTACAATCTGGTGAGGCCCATACTTCGAGAATTCTGTGTTATAATAAGGGGGTTTAACAGTGTGTTCTGCAGGCAAAGACAGAAGAATGTTGGCTGATATTATTTATCAAGGATATAATAATTCTCTTTTTTTCCGGGGAAGTTTCCAATAAAACATGACTGATTCTTCAGTAGTCATGGGTGTGCTATATGATCTTGCCCCCTCCAGAGATGACTGATGTCACTGAGAAATCCAGAGGCTGGGGCTGGGAACGGGATTAACGATAAATGGGTACCAAGGATTTTATTGGAGTGATAGAAAGGTTCCAAAACTGGTTTAGGGTGAGGGTTGCCCAACCTGGTAAGTCGTCACACACTACATAATGTCACTGAATGGTACAGCATGTAAAGTACACCTCACCAAAGGCATTAAAGTAAAATAATTAGATTTAAATGACATTTTGTGAAAAAACCTCCCCTCCCTCTTTTCTCTCCAACCCCTAACCCATTTCTCAGCCCCCCCCCCAACGAGCGCCATGTCACTGAGCTCTCCCCATCCCCACGGCCTGGTCTCGCCACCCCCTCCAAACAGGCCTTTGCCTACTCACATTTGTCTCATCAAATCATAGCAACGTGCACATTGCCGAGTCTGTGGCCTGGTCTTGTGTCCACAGCATCTCGCACCAGGCTGCCCATTCTCACCTCCGTGGCCTCCTCCCTTCCCGCTCCTCCTCCCTCTTCCTCACTGGGGACACACCTGGGTCTTATGTCTCCCCTCGGCTTTCAATACCCTCCACACCCCAAAGACCCCCAACTCTCCATGGCCACTCCGCTCTCCCCGGGTGCCATCTTGTCTGCCTGGACTGGAGCAGCAGCCTCCCAAGCCATCCCCCTCTACCCTGCCCCTCAGAACCAGAGAGACACTAGGGACACGCCAGGGCTCCCAGCTGTTCCCCAGGAGGGTCAGCCTACCCCCTGTGGAGGCAGAGACCAGTCCTGCGGGGCCAGTTAGCTGCAGGGGACAAGAACAAAAGGGCCGTGTGATGGTGACAGGTCACAGAGGGCCATAGGGGGTCGAACAGGGACAGGGAGGAGGGATCTTAAAGGGGAGGGTCAGTTGACTCTTGCTGGGGCTGAGATTAGGGGTCCCTCTGGTTAATCAGGTGACAGAGGCAGAGTGTGAAAGAGTTGTGCAGTGGCCAGGTCAGCCTCCCCGTGGGGACCCGCAAAGACACCGGGCAGGGTGGCCTTGGTGCTCACTGTGTTCTACTTTACCAGAGCAGCAAGGGAAGCCACCGAGAGGCACAGGGAGTGAGTGGGACTGGGGACATCACCTGACCGGCCTCGTGTTCCCACTACCTGATTGTCACGCCACCTGGCTCCTCAGAGGAGCTGAACGCACCCCAGACGGAGGCAGCGGGCCTCCTCTTGGAGTCTGTCAAGACCTCTGCCCGTGACTGGGGAGGCCTGAAGTTTGCCACTGGCCTGTTGCCTGCAGCTGTCCCTCGCGGCACCTGGCTGACCGCTGTGCCTCCTGGGAAACCTCGCCCATCTCCTGAGACCCTGGTAGAGGGGCAGCAGTATCCAGAGCGCCCTGCCCAGGACACACCAGAAGTGGCCGATTGCCCCAGAGCCACGGAGTCCAGGAGAAGGTCAAGGTCAGGGTCAGGGTCAGGTCAAGAGGAAACTGCACAAGGTCCCTGGGGTGTCTGGGACAGCTCTTCTGATTTCTGGGGGGGGTGGGTAGAAGGGATGTGGATCCAGTGCCCCCCACACACACTGCTGCTGGGGTGCCCAGCGTCAGCCCCCAGCTCAAGCCTCTGCAGTCTCCAGGTGTGCAGGGCCTGCCAAAGGGGCCACGCAGGGGTGGAGGTGGCAGGAACTCGGCACCAAGGCTGTGGAGGCAAGGGCAGCGAGGTCAGGAGCCCTGTGAGGCCCCAGAGGCTGTGGGGAGGCCCAGTGTGGGAAGGGAGGCCAAGAGGTCCCGAGGGGGGCCCACCTGAAGGGTCTCTGAGGGCTGCCTCCTGGCCACGTCCCAGCACAGGAGTGAGGGAGGGGGGAGAAAGAGAGGCCCCACCAGAGCTGACGCCCACGGGGACCCGTGCCATTCACCCCCAGCCCAGCCTCCCGCTGCTCCTGGGAGACTCCGAGAGCAGCCTGGGGACCCCACCAGCCACCAAAGGGTCCAGATGCCTTTTTCATGTCTGTACAAGAAGAATTTGCAACAAAAAACTGTTCCTACCATTCTAAAAGCTCCTTTTCCTTTTGTTTTTTTCATTTATGGGTTCATTTTCTGATCGTTTTTATTTGTTCTTTTTAGCTACACCTGACAGTGGAGTGTATTTTGACATATTTCACACACACAGAGCATGACCTATTCTAATCAGGATCCCATTCTCGCGGTTGTGCGTGGCGGGGAGTTACACTGATGGTGTGTTCATATGTGAACACAGGAAAGTTAGGCCCAATACATTCCACTGTCTGTCCTATCCCCATTCCTCCCCCCTTCCCTCATTCCCCTTGGTCTAATCCAATGAACTTCTATTCTTCCTTCCCCACCCCTGTACTGTGTGTTAGCATCCACATATCAGAGAGAAATTCAGACTTTGGTTTTTGGGGATTGGCTTATTTCACTTAGCATGATAGTCTCCAGATCCATCCATCCATTACTGGCAAAAGTCATTCTTTTTCCTGGCTGAGTACTATTCCATTGTGTATATGTACCACATTTTCTTTATCCATTTATCTGTTGAAGGGCATTTAGGTTGGTTCCATAGATCAGCTATTGTGAATTGAGCTGCTATGAATATTGATGTGGCTGTGGCACTATAGTATGCTGATTTGAAGTCCTTTGCGTATAAACTGAGGAGTGGGATAGCTGGGTCAAGTGGTGGTTCCTTTCTAAGTTTTCTGAGCAATCTCCATACTGCTTTCCATAGTGGTTGCATAAATTTGCAGTCCCAGCAGCAATGTATGAGAGTGTACCTTTTCCCCCACATCCTCACCAACATTTATCATTAATTACATTGATAATTGCCATTCTGACTTGAGTGAGATGAAATCTTAGAGTAGTTTTGATTTGCATTTCTCTAATTGCTAGAGATGTTGAACACTTTTTCATATATTTGTTGACCATTTGTATTTCTTCTTCTGTAAAGCACCTGTTCAGTTCCTTAGCCCACTTATCGATTGGGTTGTTTGTTTTGGGGTTCTTTTTAGTTATATATGACAGCAGAATCCATTTTGATATAATTATACATGCATGGAATAGATACTCACAATGGAGTATTACTCAGCCATAAAAGAACGTGTCCCTAAGTGTAAAAGGTTCTAAGTGACAAGAAAATAAAATGTAAGTCAGATCGTCACCTCTTGCTCAGAAACTCTTCATTCTCATCATTGACCTTCGGAATCAGCTTTCTGCCTCCTCTCACACCCCATCCCTGGTCCTCTCCCTGGCTGATGGGGTTCTATCTCAGCTGTGCTCTACCTCAGAGCCTTGGTCTTGCTGTTCCCTTTCCTGGAATAGACCTGTCCCTGAATATCCTGTGACTCACTCCCTTACTTCCATTTATAAAGACACTCTGTGAGTCACAGTTCCCTGACGTGGATGCCCACTTCTCCAATGGGGAAAACCCTAGAAAGGAGAAGCAGATTCGTGTCAGTGGAAAAATCCCATGATCTGCTTGTCCATGATCCAAATTGATTTTCAAAACAGATTTCTCCATCAAACTCAGCATCAACCAGAAAGAGAGACTCTGACATCGTGAGCCTTCCCGGGGTGACACAGCGGAATTTACAGCATCACCTCCCAGGTGTCCTTGCACAAAAGTATTGCACCATAAAGCCATCAAGAGGAAATCGTCAGAAAAAAATTCAGATTGTGAGGGATTTTATCCCCCCCCCCCCGCTAAAAAAATAGAAAATAAAGAAAGAAAGAAAAAGTTGGCCTGAACTTGGCAAAAATATTCGCATCATCCATAACAGCAACAAAAGTACAGGAGACCTAGATCAAAGGCAAGGGAAGAAACAGAATAACCCAATACAGTGAGTGAGATGTGACGGACATGGGAGGGGTTATAAAGGACGATTTGGGGGGAAATTAGGAAAAATTGAATATGAACCAGAAAGTTAGATAACGCTGAATTAGTGAATTTCTTACATGTGATAATGGCACCGAGAACTCATAGGAGAATGTCTTTCCTTAGCATTCACACATGAAAACATGTAGACAGAGCCTCAGAGCTTCTACAATTTTCAAATAGTTCAACAACAAGCATTTAAGGGGAGCCCACCTAGCAAGATGTTAATAGTCAGGGTCCAAAGACTTTTGGCGTTCATTGAATTAGTCCTTCAACCTCTACCTGTGTTTGATATTTCAAAATTAAAATATTAAAAATCTGTTTCTTTTATTAATGAATTAATGGAGACAGTCTGCTAGATTGTCCTGGGCAACTTCAAACTCACAATCCCCCTACCTCAGCCTCCCAAGGAACTGGGATTACAGTCAGGGGCCACCGTGCCTGGCTTTAGTTTCTTTTATGTTGTAAATAAAACATCATAACAAAAGGAAAGTTTATTAAACCTTTTCTAGTGTTTTAAATAATATAATTGGAAGAATAACGATACAAGAGCTATACAAAGTTTTATCATTGAAATTTACCAATGAATATATTGAAGAGTGAAGGTTTGGATATCTCTCTCTCTCTCTCTCTCTCTCTCTCTCTCTCTCTCTCTCTCTCTTTCTCTCTCTTTGGCTCTGATGATACTTATGTGCATATAACATTTTATCATTTAAAATTTACTATTGATGAGGTTACTAATAAGTAATTACTTTTTAAAATTGATTTTATTGTTTTAAAATACATGACAGCGGAATGCATTGCTAATCTTATTACACATAAAGTGCACAATTGCCTTTTCTTTCTTTCTTTCTTTCTTTTAATTTTTATTTTTTTACTGGGGATTAAACCCAGGGGGTGCTTTACCACTGACCTACATTCCAACTTTTTTGGGTTTTTTTTTTTTTTAAATAATCTTGCTAAGTTTCTTAGGATCTTGCTAAGTTGTTAAAGCTGGCCTCAAACTTGTGATCCTCCTGCCTCAGCCTCCTGAGTTGCTGGAATTATAGGCCATGGGCCACCACACTTGACTGGAAGGACTTTGATGTACAGTGTCAGAACCAAAATCCTTTAATATAACTCCTGTTGAGTGTTGAAACTTATTTCCAGCAAGAGTCAACTGGCTACATTTACATAACTTGGTGGCTACCAGAGTCTAGTTAATTTTCTCAATAAATGTCATCAACATTTGAGAACGAAACAGCTCAACATCAAAATTTATTCCTTTAAAACTACTTCAGGTCTACATTGTCACAAGAAAGACTGTAAAATACAGCAATCATTTCTATAGATGGAAAAATTCTGAAACAAACAGACATTGAAAATGTCCCTCGCAAAATAGTTTCCATGACAGCCAGACGCGTGTCTGATTTATAACAAAGTATTTAAGTCGAAAGTTTCTAATTATCATGATCTAAAACTTGAACTATCACTTCATGTTCAAAATTTGATTTACATGATTCATGTCGAATGACTTGGTTGTGATTATTGTTAGTGAGGAAGAAGTAATATATTCCTTTTTTCCGTCCTTGAGGAAAGACCACCATTTCTCAGTCACAGTAAATGAGGAATTGTTGCCAGTCCCAGTTAGGATAGATGAGTTAAGAAATGATAAAGGTAAGGGTAATGACAAGAATAAAACAGAAAGATTAAAAATACAGACAATAACGAATTTAAACCCATGTGATTGGCACGTTGGTGGCCATTTTTAAATCAAGTACCAATTAGCTTTGACATCTTTGAAACACTACTTACTGTCCGAAGTGAGAAATAGGCCAATTACCCTGATTTGATCACTACACAATGTCTACATGCATGATGACATCACATCGTGCCCTGAAAATATGTACAAAAACTACATATCGATTTTAAATAAAACTGCAATATCGCTTGTGTGCTTTGACTCCTTAAATCCTTTAAAACAAGAACAGGATCTGAGAACATGAGATGGGTGGAGACCAAAATAAAATTTGCAATCAACGTTTAAAATGGGAAGAAATCAAATTTGCTTGATTCACCCATTCTTTTTCTTTTTTTTTTTTTTTGCATCACCGTGTCACTAGAGTTTGAATATTTAGATAAATGTTGACTGTTTCAAGATTCATAAGCTGGACATAAAGTAGAAATCGTGTCGAGCAGTTCTTGACACAGATTTTTATTTGCATAAAAATCCCTGGTGAATTCCAAATTCTGCCAACCTCAACCTCACCACACCCAGGACCCCACGCCTGCACCCTATAGAAAGGTCATGGTGGTGTACAGTGGGATCAGCACGAGAACCCCGCCTGGGAGGAACCTTTACACTGGATGGGGACCAGCCAGGGCAGCCAGGTCCTTTCTTGGAGCCTGAATTTAAGATGAACAGCAGAGCCAACCGCTCATGGTGTAAAAGCAGACAGAAGAAGGTCAGACAGGGGCCAGCGTGCAAGAAGGTCGAATGCCTTCGTTCCCACTCATCTGTGGGAAGGTAATAAAGCTGATCTCGTAGAAGCCAAGAGGGGAAACTGGTTACCAGAGCCAGGAAGAGTGTGAGGGAGGGAGGAAGGGGGAAGGAGAAGCTGGTTTATGGGTACAGGGCAACAGCCGGGCAGGACTGCAACTTCCAAAGTTCTGCCACACAGGAGGGGGACGAGAGTGGACCACTACTAATTGTATATTTCGAAGCAGGTCATAGGGTTTTGAATGATCCCAACACAAAGAAATGAAAGCTGTTTGAGGTGCTGGGTATGTGGTCACCCCATCTGATCATCCCGTGTCCTACATGGGTATGAAAGCATCACGCGGCACCCCAGACAGGTGTACAACTTATAGGTGCCCATTAAAAATGACTATGTATTAAAAATAAATAATTTATAATGCATATTTTATAAGGACCTTACCAGGATGAAAAAAGGAAAGAGAGAGGGTGTGAGCCCATGGTACAGAGACAGGATGGAGGAGGGAGGAGGAGGAGGAGGAGGACAGACTCGGGGGTTCAAGTCCTGGCCTGGCTACTAGACAAGCTTGGTGACATCCTCTTTAACGCAGTTTCCCATGTGAGATGGGAACAACCGTAGTATCTCCTATAATAGGAACAATGTTCTGAGATAAGTACGTCACCTGTTGCTGTAGTTAGGATCCGGAATGCCCTGCCAAGGCCCAAGGACTATTACCATTGGGAGATATGGAACCTTTAAGAGGAGGAGCCTAGCGGGAGGACTTAGGTCATTGGGGGCGTGTCCTATGAGACCCTGGTCTCTTCCTCTCTTTTTCACTTCCCTGCTTCCGTGAAGTGAAATCCTAGTAAATCATGTACATCCATAAGAATAATGTCCTGACTACAATAAGGTATGTATACTCCATGCTCACATAACTATCAAACCACCGGCTCTCCAACGTGAACTGCTGCCTCACCACAGGCCCAAAAGCAATGGAGCCAACTGACCATGGACTGAACCTTCTAAAACTGTGAGCCAAAATAAACTTTTTGTCTTAATAAGTTAGTTATGTCAGGTATTTGTCACAGTAACAGAAACGCAATCAGTATGCTATTCTCACACATGCTAAAAGGCAACCCTCCGCTCTCCTCCCTCCCTCCCTTCCACTTCTGCTCCACGTGCTTTCTTCTTTGTGTTCTGTCCTCCTGTGGGTGTGTGCACGTTGGTGTGACCTCTTCGGCTTTCCCTCTTTCCTAGCACACAGCCTGCCTGCTCTCGGACCCTTCTGCTCGACTTGCCTCCCTGCAGCACCTGCCCCTCCTTCAACACTCCCCAAACCCAGGGCTCCCTCCCCATCAGGAGTTCTAAATCATGGGCAAAGAGGGGTATTCATGGGATGCAGCAACAGGGTGATCCGAGGCCTGGGACCTGTGCTTGGCGGTGAGGGGAAGGAAAGCCGTCTGGGTTCCTTGGTACATGGTAATAAATCTCCAAGGCTCTTCACAGAATGCATGTTCAGAAATGAGGGCGCCAGCATGTTCCGAGGGTAGAGTTTAGGGCCCTTTGATGTAAAGGAGGTCACCCATCTGCCCAAGTGAAGGATGGTTGGTTTCGACAGCTTGAGGTGCATAAAAGTAGCCTCCACGATCCGAAGCAGCTGACAGCAAGCACCGTTATCATCGAGAGCCAAACATCAGAGGTGTCATCTACCACAAAGCTAGCGGGAGGCTAATAATATATCGCTCAGCCACATGAGCGCTAAAATCAGTGATTTATAAAGTCAATTAAAAGCAAGAAATTAAAAGCAAGTGAAGCTGGAAGGTTTATTCAGGTTTTCCCTCAGTTTCAATAGGTCTATTATCAGGCTTCAATATAAATAAATAAGAATTCAGAGCTGTTTAACCCTGACATACAGTAAGTGCTCAACAGGTAATAGCAGAAACAAATTCAATACGATTTTTATGTGCTTGTTGGAATAAGAGTCATAACCATTACCAAGGAGACCCTTTTCCCTGCTTAGTATTTTCTTAGATAAAAAGGAACTGTTAAGACAAGGAGGTACCTCCGTAGTCCTCTGCTAGGACTCCCCTAAGTGGAGACTCTTTGTGATAAATTTTCAAAACTAGAGAAAAAGGCTCTGTGGACCTTGTCTTGCCTTCCTGGGATCACACACCATGAGGAACCTCAGGAGACCGGGATGTGACTGTGGAAAATAAATCAGGGACTGAGATCAGTAGGGATGCCCCAACCTCCTTTATTCTCTCCTCAAATCCTCACCTCCTTCCCGTTTCCAGGGCCCCCAATTTAGACACTCTTTCAATCTCAGCTAAATTTACTGCTAGAAAAGGATTTGAGGAATGCAGGGTCCTCACCCTAAGACAAGAATCCCAGGATTCTTTGCATTGGAGGAATATCTGCATTGGAGCAGATGGGCAAAGCTAAAAATCAAAGACTGTAGGTCTAATTAGAGAATTACAGGCCTGGGGAATGTTAGGAAGAAAAAAAAAAATGTTGTGTAACTAGGAGATGTCCCCAAGGCCACTGTAATGACACCACATGAGGCCTTTCCCAGGTGGGACCCTGGTGGCCGGTTAGATCAAGAGGCACCCAGGAAAATGGGTTTCTTATTGTTGTTTAAATTAAAATGCAAAAGACAGGCCTAACAGCCTTGAGAAAGAACGAGGTGGGTACATATGAGCTGATACGTAAAGAGACAATAAGTAGAAAAGAAGACAGAGATCAGTTCGCACAGAATGAATATTCATATACAAAGCAAACTGGTATCAATGGCTGTCTCTGGAGAGGAAGCCTCGGAGGACTAGAAGTCTAGAGTGGAAAAGACTTTTTTCTGTTTTCTCATTTATATTCTCTATTGTTTTCTTTCTTTTTTATTTTACTTTCTTTTTTTTTTTTTTTTACCATATGGGTACATGACTTTTTTTGATTTAAAAAATAGATTTGAAAAGACAGTATGAATGATTTCATCGAGCTATGAAATCTTTAGGTATCACTCGTGGCATGAGATATTATTTTTAAGAGACTAATGAGAGACTCCAGTTAGCAAGAAAACAGGATGCCCATGAATCAAACCCACAATCAAAATATTTCACGAAGCTTCCAAATTTGGGTTGAAGTCTAATGCAAACCATAAATAAAAGCCAGCCCAGAGCCAAAACGATCGCAAAGACAGACCCCAGGGCTCTTAGAAAACAATGCCCACTTCAGCTCCACACCTATTTTTGAAAGGGGGGGAGTTGGAGTTTCAGGAAGTCACCTCTTCATTAGTCCCAGTCGCCTGCCCCGTTCTCCCAGACCCCTCTGGCTGCCTTCTGTTCTGAGCCTGAGAATGGGGGCTGCAGGCATCGGCTGGCCCGTTCCTTACTGAAGGGATCTCCCCCAGCTATTTTGGAGCGATTGAGGTGTGTCAAAATTCAAAGCCACAGAGCAGGTGGCTCTGTCAAGATGAACGCTGCACAGCCACAGGGCTGCTCCGTGCTCATGATCTCAGGGACCACTCTGAGGATTCCTGGCTCTGTTCCTTACACGAGCTCTTTGGGGATTTGATGATTATGTTTGTTGGTGAAAAACAAAACAAAAGCCCCCTCAAGTCCTGGAAATCAGAAAATTTCCCAGAGGAACATTCTGTTAAAGAGGAAGGGGGAAGAGCAACACCTCCCGTCTCCACCAGCCAGACACCACCACCGTCAATTCCCAGAGGTGTCGCAATTGCGAGAGAACGTACTCCTGGAGAAATTAAGGAGAAATACTCTGCTTCACCAAATGCTCCACGACTAAAATTAAACTGGGGGAAGAAAAAAAAAAAAAGCTGGCTTTGAGAAAAGCATCATTAACACCCCAAATATGCATTATCCTCTAGGAATCATGAGAGTAGTAAATCCATTTTTGAACTCCAAAGGCAACCCTGAAACTAAAATGGGCAAGTGACAAACTTGAAGATCTGTGAGATCAGAGAGTAAATTTCACATTACAGGCAGGTTCCTGGTGACTTTCTTTGAGCATGCCTGGATCAACCACGCCAGTGATATTTGTGGCACTATAAATCCGGAGAACAAAATTAACCAGCTATAGAGTCTACTGTACTTAAGCTGTAGGACATGACAGAGATTTTCTATCCTTCAGGAATTCGTCTTTTTAAAGAGCGATGCATGTAAATGCATTCCAATTAGATTAACACCGTGCAGTGAAAGAGATCAAAGTAAAGGCTTTCATTTTTGTTTTCGAATCAACATCTATAAATGGTTTTACAATATATGCCAGGCACAATGCTTAATGCTTTAAATGCCGATTTTATTTCTCACCCCATCTCTGTGAGGTAGATGTTATTGCTGTCCCTGTTTCACAAATGATGGAACAGAAGCTTTAAAAGATCAGATCATTACCAAGTTCAAAACCCCAGCTCTTAACTATCTGGTTAGTTTCTTCTGAGCTTTTAATCAGATACATACAACAACCAGAGCGATTGAATATCCAAGCCACATATTATCAGGCATGGAATCTGCTTCCAATCCTCAGTGAACATTAAAAACAAACTTCCCACATCACCAAGTAAATGAAAACTCACCAGACACACTAGCTACAAGTGAAGGGGGGGTAGGGGGGTAGCAGGGGATTGTGGCTCTTTCTTATCAAACATTAGGTTATTTGTTTAACATCAGGAGGTCATATAAAATTTCCTTTATTTCACCTTACTTTAATATGTTTGGGGGGGAGGAGAGATGTTCTGTTACTAATACGAGAAAAATAAGGTCAAGTCAAAATACGTTTCTCCCATATAATAAATGTGTTTTGGTAAAGTGATGATTAACAGAGCAATACATGAAATGCATTCGGGAAAGTAGTTAATGGAGAAAAGAATCTCACAAATTATTTTGCAATGTAAAGAATTCCGTTTGTGGATTTATTTATGATCCTCCCTACACCAAACACAGGTTCCAGGCACCTTAGAGAGACACATATAATCCCAGAAAAAGTAAACTTTGAAAGTAAGTGATGGATTTAAGTAATGGTGGAAAAGCAAGGCCAGAGCTGAACTAAGTGTGGACGTCCATGAGGTGGACCCCACCGCAGCTCCAGGCTGTCTTAGCCCCAGCCTCTACAGGGAAGTCCTCGGGGTCTGTACCAGTTCATCCTTACATCCTTACAGGTTGGTTCTTCCTGCCAGTTTCCCACCCCTCCTGACTCTCAGGAGATGCTAAATCCACTCTGAGAGCCAGTTTCTCCGCAGCCTCCCGAGCTGGAGGCTGATCTTTTCCCCAAATCCACAGCACTAGGGGACCCCAGGGTCAAAGTCATCCATCCTCCGAGTTCACTGCCGTTTCCTTCCTATATTTTTGGAAATGCTTCTACTTCCTTGTCATCCTCTAACCTCCAGCCATTTGCCCTCGTACCTCAAAGACCCTGTCTTCTGTGCTCCCACCACACATCCACGAGCACCCTGGGTGCCGGAGGATAGAAGTAGATGTCCACCCAACACCCCTAGGACGCCTGCGCTCAGAACATCCAGCATCAGGCTCCATCGCGCCTCAGCCACCTGTCAGTCATCTCAGCGCACCTGGATCCTTCGCAGCGCGCTTCTGAATCTTCACGTCCGACCATCCAGTGCAGGGTCCTGACCCTGGTTGTGCACTACAACCATCCAGTCACCAAAACCCAGAAACCCCACTCCCAACCCCCAAGCTCCCACCTTCTGAGATTCTAATTTAATTGTTGGCCAAGTGTCACCGGGGCATCTGTTCATTAAAAAAAAAAAAAAAAAAAAAAAAAAAAAAAAAAAAAAAACAGATATTTCCAATGTGAAACCAGAGTTGAAAAGCACCATTCCATCCTCTGCAAAGCTTCATTCCTTTCCTCCACTGCCCCTGGCCTTCAACCTCACCGGGTCTTCTGATGCACTGACCTCTCCCTTGCTCATTTCCACCGGCTCCTCTCCTCTTCCTTTCTCTGTCCAGTTTCAATTCCATGCTTCATCCCCTCAGCCATTCTTGCCACCCTTGCCCTGCTCTACTCCAGCAACAGCTACCCAGAGGCTCCAGTCTGAAGTGATCCAACTGTTCCCCTTCTCCATGTGGACACTGAGGTTTCACCCCAGTACAGGGTGGCCAGGCAGGGCGGTGGGTGGCAGGGAGGGAGGGTGGTTTCAATATTATTCATATAAATTTTTTTAAAAAATTTCCAAATCAAAAATGAAAGGGAACTTTCTTCATTTGAAAAATGGAATTTTGCAGCAACCATTTTTTTTTAATTGTAGATGGACACAATACCTTTATTTTATGTGTTTATTTTTATGTGGTGCTGAGGATGGAACCCAGTGCCTCACATGTGCTAGGCAAGTGCTCTACCACTGAGCCACAACCCCAGCCCCAGACCATTTTTATTTTTTGCAGCAAATATTTGTATACATAAAAAATCCCAAATGAGTTCTTGTTAAATGACTAGGATTAAACACCAAATTGAGCCAGTTTTTAGAATAGATCGTCAATATGCAAAACGCAATTATATATCTGTATCCAATGACAAACAGATTGACTATGAAAAAAATTAAAGATGCCATTTATTTCATCAAAGATATCAAATTCTAAAGAATTAATTTCTCACTGTATACAATTGCCAACAGTGAAATGAAAAATTATAGTCCTATGAAAACTCACGTGTGAAATTTTTTTTAGTAGATTTATCCATAATTGTCAAAAACTGTAAGCAACTCAAATGTGTCTCAACAAGAGAGTGAATGAACAAACTGGGGGTCTGTGGACTGAAAGGAAGATTATTCAACAAAATAGAAGGAAGATGATTGGCGTGCATAAAAGCCCAGGTAAGTCTCAAAATGCACTCAAAGTTAAGAAAGTCAGATTCAAAAGAAAGTACATGCTGTATGATCCCATCAATGTGACATTCTGGAAAAAGAAAAGCTATAGGGACAGAAAACAGATTGCTAGAGCAGAGGTGGGAGACAGAGAGATTGATGAGACTTTTTATGTCTTAATCACGGTGGTGGTTATAGCAGGGATGCATCCGTCCAAATGCACAGACCTGTACTATAAAAAGTGAATTTTTTGTATGTAGATGATACCTTGATTTAAAGAAGGAAAGAAGGAACATTGTATTCTACATGGAAATTAACTTTTAAAACAATCTCAGTAATAAGAGTGGTTTCAAGGGTAAATTTGTAAGCATTCAAAATTGCTCTTTGTATTTTTTCTGGTTCTACTCATCCCTGTGTTTAAACAGTAGATTCAAAATAAACACTGATAATATACTGACTGTTAAGACAAAGAAACAGAACTTAAATTATTTAAATTTGTCACTCTTCGAGATCAATTGGAAATTTTGATCAGTGATTAAATTTTTAAAATGGTGAAAAATAGTGAGATCTGTGAGGTATTTGTTTGCCACATATAAATTTAAGCTAATGCATAATGTATTCTAGAATATTGTATTAATATCTTTAAAGTATAAATTTATCCTCTTTAAACTATAATTTTTAAAATGGAAGAATAAATTTTAAAAGTACAATGTTACATCAATGGAACAATTTAGTAATTGATTAATTTATACCTCTTGCAGGTTGTTTGGCTTTATTAGAAGTTATTTACTAGTCAAAGGACATTTCTAAAGGATTTCTATAACCACCTGCAAATCTTTGTGTAAAATAAAATTCTGAGATTTACATTAATAAAAAGTCTTTAATCAATTCTGAGAGAAGATAGATTGAAAGCCACACTCTCTGCCAAATATGAATATACCATGATCCATTTTGAGAGTCACTGACAAATTTGCAGAAGGTAAGCTTGAAAGAAGAAGTAGTCAGTAGTCTTCTAAATATATGATGTCAACAGAATATCCAAATAGAAAAAGAAAGAAACCCATTCTTTCTTCGGACATAAAGTTGACTTCAGATGGACTGAGACTTTTGTTTGTTCGTTTCTGTTTTAGCCACAAGAATTTATTGATGGATCAAAGAATACGACAATAAGGCACCGCTGTGGAAGAAAGTTTGCTACATAGCCAAAGGGTGGGGGAAGCCATAATCTTGGGAACTTTAAAAGTGCAAATCAAGGAGTCTCTGAAGTACCTCTCTAGAGATCTATATCAGACAATTTTTCCCTTTTGTACAATTCCTCTGTTACGTCACTTGATCACAAAAACGAATACTTCAGAAAGAAGGTCTCATTCATTCATACTTGAGCCATCCAGCCTGGCCACTCCCCTGTCCCCCACCTTCATCCATCCCTTTGAAGTGATATTTTTTAGCAATTTTCTTCCTAAAGACTTGTTCACATGTCTTGGAGAGCCTTCAGAAGCAAGGAAACCAACAAGCAAGTAATGAGTCGGAGAAAATCAGCCAAGGGCAGACATGAATAGCTTCACAGACACACATGGGATGGCAATGGGCAGATTCAGTGAAGTCTACTTAAGCTGACTTTGGCAGAGAAGTCGCCCTGGCTCACTCAGAGGCCTATAATGCCACCTTACATTGTCTTACCAGGGCCAGACCCTTGTTTCTATGGGATTATCAGTGGCCTATGCAAGGGGCTAGGAAGATAATGTAACCAGGCAGCTCATGACCCAGTACAGCCAATGCTTCGGGCCTGAGCTAGGGGTTGACTGTGGCTTCCAGCGTCCACATTTGCCAAGTGTAAAAATCCATAAATGATTTTGTGCAAAACTTCTGCTCTCCCAGGAGAGGCCTCGCAGGTAGGTAAGTTGAGAATCAGAGGGCAGTTGGAGAGCCCCCCCCCCCACCCGAGGCAAGCCACCCAGAACAGCTGGCTCTACACTTTTCACCAAGGCCATTTCCCAAGAAGAATATCTCCACCCAGAAGCCCTTTGATGGCCGAGCAGTGCAGAGGACCAAGAGAGGGTCACGTTCTTCCAAGAGAACTGTTGGTTACCAAAAGGCTCCTGGAAAGGTGACATCCTAGGGACCCCATTTAAGAATGAAGATAGATAAAAACTGCCAGACCAACGAACGATCCTGCCAAGTCAGAAATCGATTCAACAGGCACAGTTTGGGGTGCCAAGTAGAACACAGGGAATTTTGACCTTAATAAAAAGCAAGGAGTAGATGGTAAATTGGGTGACAGGAAAGTAAGAAGCAAAGGACATATAAGAAGGAAGCCGGAGCATGCTAAGCCCTCGCTGGAGGGAAGGTAGCATGGGTACAGTCTACATCCAGCAAGATTATGTGTGTGTGTGTGTGTGTGTGTGAGTCAGATCTCTTCCACTGCGACAAATACCCTGGTTCAGTTTCAGAGGTTGCAGTCCATGGTCATTGTTTTGGACCCAGGACAAGGAAAAACATCATGGCAGGGAGCAACTGGGGAAGAAAACGTGCTAAGCTCATGGAGGATGGGAAGGAAAAAGAGAGGAGTGGTTTGGGGTTCCCAATATCCCCTTCAAGGGCACCCCCCCAATGACCTAACTTCCTCTCTCTAGGCCCCACCTGTTAAAGGTTCCACCACCTCCCAATTACACCATCAGCTGAGAACCAGCCTTCAACACATGAGCCTTTGAGTGTTCATTTAAGGCTACACACACACACACACACACACACACTCACACCCAGGTACACACACACACACAACCATATGTGTATGAACAAAGAGAGAAAAGGAGAGGAAAATGAGTTTATATTGAAGTTTCTTATTATATTGGAATTAAGGCAGTTAATTTGAGGTGGGTACTAAAAAGTTAGAATGTGATTGCAATCACTCAACACTAATAATTCATAAACTAGAGTTGTAACCTCAACAGAGGTGACATAAATGAAAATGAAGGAGAAAAGGCCTCCAAAAATCTTCTCCTTCACAAAAACCATGAGAACACTGGCACAAAATGTCAAAATCAAACTATGATAGTTATTCAACCAAAGACTTGAAACAATCTGGGATCCCTTATTCAAGAAAAACAGCACATTTCAGTAAAGAGTAATGCACTCTCTGAATTTCTGACGTTCTGACGTTGCTCTGTGGCCATTCTCCTCTCCTCAGTGGTAGCCTTGAAAATCAACAGCCCTGTTGCAATGAGATAAGCAGCCCAAACTCACTGGAAGTATTGGAGCGCTTTCCAAACCCCATTCCTGGAAAAATGGTCATCACTGGGCTTGTCTGGTGGTTTCCTGGAAGATACCACAATTAAGGCTTGTTTCTATTCAACTTGACTCAGATCTGGCCCAAAGGAAGTAGGGTTTTCTTCAAGGACATTTGTTGAAAAAAAAAAAAAAGTGCAATCGTTTAACACTGCAGTTACCTGAGGCAGTGATAAGACTTGAGACAAAAGAATAACTAAAAGTAAATAAAAGAAAATTAATGAATTGAATTATCTACCAGGGGATTTGAAAATCTCCTAGTAATCTGGAAGGTCAAAGGCTGAAAGGGGGCCATTATATTCATGCTCAGGATTGTAGGTGTGCTCAAGAAAGACCTGAAAAGATGTCAACTCTGGTTGATCTTGAATCTTTACAAAACAAGAAATAAAGGTTAATATATATATATATATATATATATATATATATATATATATATACACACACACATACACATACATGAATGACATGCAAAGAAACAAGTATGGTTCATTCATAGGGAAAAAAGAAGACAATAAAAACTGCCTTTGAGCAAGCACAGATATTGGACGGAGTAGATAAAGACTTTAAATCCATTATCTTAGCCAGGCCCGGTTGCACACAACTGTAATCCCAGTGACTTGGGTGGCTGAGACAGGAGGGTTTCAAGTTCAAACCCAGCCTCAACGATTTAGTGAGGCCTAAAGCAACTTAGTGAGACCCTGACTCTAAATAAAATATCAAAAGGGCTGAGCATGTGGCTCAGTGGTAAAGGACCCCTAGGTTCAATCTCTACCACCCAAATAAATAAATAAATAAATATAACCAAAATCCACTATTTTAAATATGTTCAAAGAACTAAAGGAAATCATGTCTAAAGAACAAAAGGAATGTATGAGAATCACACCTCACCAAATAGAGGAAATTAAAAACTAAATAGAAATTATTAAAAGGAGCCAAATAATTCTGTAATTGAAAAGTATAATGAATAAAAGAATTCTCTATAGAGGTTCAATAGCAAATGTGAGAAGACAGAAAAAAGGATAAGAGAACTTGAAGCTAGGTCAATTGAGATTATTTACTCTGAGAAACAAAAATCAAAAAGAGAAGATTAATGAATAGAATCACAGTTACCCTGTGGGATACCATCAAGCACACCACCAGATGTTCAATGGGAGTCTCAGTGAGGTAAGAGAGAATGTGTTAGAAACAATATTTGGCAAAAGAATAACCAAAAAGTTGACAATTTTGATGGACAACATTAATCAACACAATCAAAACAGCTCAGCATATAAAAATGAATATAAATTCAAAATTTATATTACTATAACATTATAAATTTATATTTATATAAATTATATTAAATTTTAAATTAAATTAAAATTTATATTAATTACAAATTCTAAATTCTAAATGTCCACATCTAGACATATAATAATCAAATTTCTTAAAGGACAGACTCTTGAAAACAGCCAGAAGTGGACTTATCCTGTTCAAAGGATCTTCTAAAAGATAAACAATTGATTTCTTAACAGAAACCTTGAAGGTTTGAAGTCAGTGAGATGATAAATTCAAAGTGATGAGGGAAAAAAATGATGATCAAATAAAAATTCTATATCTAGTTAAACTATCCTTCAAAATGAAGGAGAAATTAAGACACTGTCAGACAAACACTGAGAGGATTCATTACCAGTTGACCTGCCCACAAGAAATTTGTCCTTCAAACTGAAAGGAAAGGACACTAGATAGTAACTTGAATACACATATAGAAATACAGAGCACTGGGGTATTGATCACTGTTGTTTACAGCTGTGACCAAAATACCTAGTAAGAGCAAATAGAGGAGGAAAGGTTTATTTGGAGGCTCATGGTTTCAGAGGTCTTAGTCCATACATGGCCAGATCTATTCCTCTGGGCTCAAGGGGAGGCAGAACATTATGGCAGAAGAGTACGGTGGAGGAAAGTATCCCAAAACATGGCTTCAGGAAGCAGAGAGACTGTTCTCACCATGACAGAATAGAAACCCCAGAGGCACCCAATGAACCACTTCCTCTGGCCACCCTACCTGCTTTCAGTCACCACTCAGTTAATCCCTATCAGGGGATTACTTCACTTATTGGGTTAAGGCTCTCGTAATCCAATTACTTCACCTCTAAACTCTCTTGCATTGCCTCACACATCAGCTTTTGGGAGACCCCACATATCTAACTTAAACATGCAGTAAAGGTAAAAACACACACACACACACACACACACACACACACAAATAAATAAATAAATAAAGGACAGTATAATTGAATTTTTTTGTTTGTAAGTCTTTCATCTCATTCAAAACACAATAGCATACTATAGAAATTATACATTTGTGTTGAGTAAACAATGTGTAAAGAAATAACTGTAGGATAATAACAACACAAATGAAGGAAATGGAGCTATATACAAAGTTTTTTTACACTATTGAACTTAAGTTCATATTAATCTAAACTACATTATTGTAAATTAAGATGCTAAATGTGATTCCAAAGGAAACATCATCAACAAATCTTTAGTTAGACTGAGACAGAAATAGAGAAAGCCCAATTACTAAATTTGGGAATAATGGTGTTACTAATTTGCTCAGAAGTGATTTTAGTAATTCAAAAGAGGGGACATTACTACTGAGTTTACAGAAATAAAAAACAATTTAAGAGGAATAATATGAACAGTTATATGTCAGTAAATTAGGTAATATAGGTAAAATATGGAAATTTCAGTGAAGGCAAACTTCTAAAACTGACACAAGAAGAAATAGAAAATCTGGATAAATTCAAAACTAGTAAAGAGATTGAATCATTAATGGAAAAAAAAATCCCACAGCAAATGTCCAGGACCAGATTACACTGCTAAATTCAATGAAATTTTTCAGGAATAATTAACACAAATCCATCACAAACCCTTCCAAAAACTAAAACAGTAATACTCTCCAACTCATTCTATCAGGCTAATATTACCTTGATATGAAAACTAGACAGAGATATCACATGAGGAAAAAAAGTGCTTATAAATAGCTCTTATTAGCATGGATACAAAGCTCCTTAACAAAACATCTGCAAATTGAACTTTATGACAGGAAAGGATTATACTCCATAACCAAGTGGGATTTATCCTAGGAATACAAGTTAAGTTTAATATAAAATCAACCCATAAGTAAACCACATTAAAAGAATAAGGGGCAAAATCCACAGGATCTTTTTAAGAGACAAAAAAAATGATGAATTTAAAGACCTTCTCCTCATTAAAAATAAATAAGTATGCAACAAATTAAGAATAGAAGGTATATTTCTCTATCCATAGTATTAACAAAATCCCCAAGGTTGCCCACCCCCCCTTAATGATGAAAGACAAAAAGTTTTCATCCTAAGATAAGAAATAGGAAAAGATGTCTGCTCTTGCCACTTCCCTTCGACATTTACTGGAGATACTGTCCAAGGGAAATTGGAGAGAGAGCAAAATAAAAGACACTAACATTGGGAATAAATAAGTGAAACTACCTCTAATTGAAGATGACATATCGCAGAATAAAGGATGAACGTACCAAATTCAAATGTACTTCTGTTTACAGTGATCAATATGAAATAAAAAATAAAATGATTTTAGTTAAAAGGTGTAAAATAAGAAAATGATGAATAATAAATCTGACAAAGGAAGTACAAGACTTTACACTGCAAACTATCACTGAAATACCGTTAGAGAAATTTGAGAATGCGTAAATCATGGCAACGTCCCATGCTCACGTATCGGAAGGTTGAATACTGCTAATATGGGGCCGGGAAGGTAGCTCAGTAGTAGGTCACCTGCCTAGCATGCACAAAACCCTGGGTTTGACAACCAGCACAAAAAATATACAAACTCACATACACATGCGCGCCCACACACACACACACACACACACACACACACACACATATGCACAGTCCAAAAATTGATCCACAAATTTCAAGAAATCTATGCCCTGTTTTGTAGAAATTAACAAGAAGATCTCAAAATTCAAATAGAAATGCAAGAGATTTAGAAAAGCCACAACGATCCTGAAAGCAAAAACAAAGGATGATAATTCATACTTCCAGATTCCAAAACTTCCTACAAAGCTACAGTAATAAAGACCCTGGTTCTGGCATAAGGGTGGACATCTAGGTCAATGAACTTGAACTGAAAGGCTCAAAAAAGATTTTCAAAAAGGTGTCCAAAATATGCAATAGGAAAAAAATCAGAACCGTGTTTTCAACAAATGGTGCCTGGACATATGGATAGCCACCTGCAAAAAAGAAGAAGAAGGAGAAGGAAGAAGGAGAAGGAAGAAGAAGGAGAAGGAAGAAGAAGGAGAAGGAAGAAGAAGAAGAAGAAGAAGAAGAAGAAGAAGAAGAAGAAGAAGAAGAAGAAGAAGAAGAAGACAGACCCTTTTCTCACACTATACATAAAGAAATGACTCAGAAAGGATCAAAGGTCCAAACATAAGGGCTAAACCTATAAAACATTTAAAAGAATACATAGAATAACTCTTTGTGTCTTAAATGAGGTGACAGTTTCTTAGAACACCCAAAGCATAAGCAACTGAAGAAACATAGATAAATTAGACTTCATCAAAATGAGAAAGTTTGTGTGGCAGAGGACACTATTAAGAAAATGAAAATGCAAACAACGTAACAGGAGAAACTATTTGCAGATCCTATATGTGATAAGATTATGTCCAAAATATGTAAATGCACATCATGACTTAGAACACAACAATAAAGAAGAAAAGAAAGCCAGTTTTAAAAAGGAACAAGGGATTGGGGTCAGCAGTTCTCTAAAGAAAATACGCCAAGTGGCCAAGAAACACCTGAGAAGATGCTCAACATCATGAGTCATTAGGGAAACCCAAGTCAAGATCACAATGAGACACTTCTTCACACTCACTCAGGCAACTATGATCCTCCCTAGGATGGCCATGATGGACAACAGCAAGTGTTGGAAAGGATATGGAGAAATCAGAATCCTCAGATATTGCTGATGGGAATGCAATATGGCGCAGCCGTTTTGGAAAACTGTTTGGTAACCTGGTACAATTGCACACGCCTGTAATCCCAATGGCTCGGGAGGCTGAGGCAGGAGGATCACAAATTCAAAGCCAGCCTCAGCAAAAGTGAGGTGCTAAGCAACTCAGTGAGACCCTGTCTCTAAATAAAATACAAAATAGGGCTGGGGATGTAACCCAGTGATTGAGTGATCCTGACTTCCATCCCCAGTACCCCTCACCCCAAAATAAAGAGTTTGGTAATTCTTCAAAAAGTGAAACATGAAGTTACCATATAGCCCAGCAATTCCACTCTTAGGCATTTACCCAAATGAAATGAAATGAAAACACGCCCACACAAAAACATGTGCATGAATGTTTCTGGCTTCATGGTAACTGTTTCATGATAACTGAAAGGTACAAACACCCAAATGTTCATTAAAAATGAATTCATTCGAAAATGGTAGAGTCATATGATAGAATATTATTCAACCACAGAAAGAATAACATTCTAATCCGTTTTACAAAGTGGATGAACCTTGAATGCATTATGTCAAATGAAATAAGTCAGACCCCAAAAATGACATATTGTATGATTCCATTAATAGAAATGTCAAGAATAAGCAAATCTATAGAGTCAGAAAATAAGTAAGTGATTGCCAGCGTCTAGGGGAAGAAATAAGTGAGAACTGATGAAGACAGGGTGGTCTCTGTGTGTGATGATGAAAACGTTCTGGAATTAGAGAGTACTAGTTGTCACACAACGTTGCGGAGATACTATAAAGTATTGAATTCTGTGTTTTAAAAGAATGAATTGCATGGTTTATGAATTGCATCTCAATTTTTAAAAATTAAAAAATCAGCAGTAAATTAAAATGGTACTCTAAAAAACATCTGCTAGACTAATGAAGAAAGAAGAAATAAATTGCAGATATCAGGAATGAAAAAGGCAACATCATTACTAACCCTAAGGAAATTTAAATGCTTATAAGAAAATATTATGTGTTAAGCAATTTAAACAAAGGACAAACTCCTAAAAAAAATCACATTACTAAAACTGATTCAAGAGATGGAAAATCTAAATAGAGTTATATAAAAGGCAAAGAAATCTAATGTGTAATTCAATTTATAATCTTCCTGCAAGCAGAAATCCAGCAGCAAATGGTGAATCTTATAAAATATTAAATTATAAATTAAAAAATAATTATAAACATAATTGTAAAAATAACAATGACTTAAAAATCACAAATAAGAACAATCGTACGTAAATTCCATAAGGAAATAGAGGAGAGAGAAAACCTGTTCAATCTAGATTAAATAACTGACTCGTTTAACTTGAAAATAAGAAGATAAAGCCAGGTGCGGTGGCACATACCTCCAATCCCAGAGACTTGGAAAGCCAAGGCAGAAGGATGGTAAGTTCAAGACCAACCTGTGCAACTTAGCAAGACCCTGTCTCAAGATAAAAAATTTAAGGAGTTGGGGATGTGGCTTAGTGGGACAGAGTACCTGAATTCAATTGCCAGTACTGAAACTCAAAAGAAATAAAAGAAAAGAAAATATTTTTAAATGCAGATCTGAACAGAAATTCATCAAAGAAGATGGCAAATAAGCATCTGAAGTCATGTTCAACATCACCAGTCACCAGGGAAATGCAATTTAAAACCTCAATGTGATATCATTATACAGCTATCAGAATGACTGAAATAAAAAAATACTGGCAATACCCAGTGCTGTGGGAATATAAAACAAGTAGATCTCTCCCATACTGTTGATGGAAAAGCAAAATGGTAAGCCACTCTGGAAAATAGTTTGACAGTGTGCATCAAGATAAATATGCATGTATCACATGTTCTCGCAACCTCACGACTAGACATTTACTCTGGAGAAGTGAAAACACAGGTTCACAAAAATCAGTGTGCATTTTTATAGCGGCTTTATTTTTAACTGGAAACAATTCACATGCCTTGGCACCAAAGAATGGATTTAAAAGCTGTAATAAATCCATTGAATGGAACATTACCCAAAATTAAAGAGGAAGAAAACACTGATACCCACAAAATGATGGATAAATAGTGAATTCATTTTGCTAACAGAAGAGGTAATGTGTTATGTTATCCCATGATGTGGTTTCCATATGGATAGTGTTCCCCTAAGATCCATGGTCAGAAGCTTGGTCCCCAAGGTAGTGCTATTGGGAGGTGATGGAACCTTTAAAAGGCGGGGCCTGGTGGGAGGTCTTGGTCACTGGCCTCTCTCTGCTTCCTGACTCCTGATAGCATTCACTTCTACATGCCATCCACAGTGATGGGCTGCCCTCACCACGGACCCAAGCCAAGGGGGCAACCTGATCTTGAACTTGAATCCCCAGAACCATAAGCCAAAATAAACCTTTCTTTACTTCATAGGTAGCTTGTGTCAGGTATTTCATTGTAGTAACACAAAACTGACATATGCACTCCATTAATGTGACCATCCAGAAAAGGCTAAACTATATGGATAGAAAACACATCCAGGGTTTCATAGGCTGGGCATGGAGATGGGGCAGGTGAACTAAAGAAGGGCTAACAGAAGGGAATCTGTGAGTGGCAGAACCATTCTAAGTCATGATGACTCATAATACATAAGTCTGCTAACCAAACCATGAAACTATGCCATGGTGAATCTTATTGTGTGTAAATTTTAAAGACATCAATCATAATACGTGAAAAACCTAAAATAGAATACAAATTGTAATAAATGAACTTACTTAGTTTACAAATGGATAAAATAATCACACTAAAGGGAGTGGGGAGGAAAAGAACCAAACTGAGTTACTTTGGGGAAATGGCATTTTAAGTGAATGTTGTAAGACTAAAGACAAAACAATGTACAAATGCTACATTTTAACTAATAATTTAGTTTCTCACAAGAGCACAATGGAATATTACCCAGCCATAAAGAAGAATGATTTTATGACGTTTGCCAGTAAATGGGTGTATCTGGAGACTTTCGTGCTAAGCGAAATAAGCCAACCCCCAAAAACCAAAGGTCAAATGTTTTCCCTGATATGTGGAAGCTGACCCACAATAAAAGGGGGAGACAAAGGGAATAGAGGAAGGCTAGAAATAGGAAAGACAGTAGAATAAATCTCACATAATTTTCCTAAGTATTAGCTATATTCCATGCTTGTATAATTTTATCAAAGTGGATTCCACTGTCATATATAACAAAGAAAAACCCCCCCAAATTTCTGTTTTAAAAAGAGCATGGGTCAGCAATTCTGGCTCTGCTTTACATAAATACCCAGGTTGAACAAATAAGTAAATGTCTTTTAATCAAGGACACCCAGGATTGACACTGTTGGATAAAGATGCTACACATAAGAAAAGGGAAATGAGAATGAATCCTGGGGGGTGAACTGAAGTCAGAGGTACCAGCACAAACTGAGAACACTGAAGTCAGTGTAAACGTGTGTGTTTGCAGGGTGAGCACCCACACCTCCATCGCCAAGAACTGTGTCCCCAAGAGGACATAAAAGTAATGGCACCCAGAGGTCAGTGGGCACACCCCCTGCCTGGTCTTAGTTTATGAACACCAATCTTCAGTTAAAAAAGAAGAAAAAGAAGCTTCTGAGACACGTGGTGACCCCAGGACAGGAACCGACCTGAAGGAGAAATGAGAGGAATCCAGTTAGTCATGAGGCTGTTGGATCATGACCTACAGACTGATATCAACCTCCAGGAGGTCACATTGATGTGACGAAGTAGCTGAATAAACAAAGGGAGGCAGATTTTTTCCTTACAGACGAATTTCTGATACATGGAGAAGGGATGAGAGAATGATGACCCAATTCCTCTAGAACACCACAGTGCAGATTGTCGTAGGTGATCTACCCATGGACGCTAAGAATAGTGGAGAGAAGGCGTATGCACAGGCTCCAAGGACCAGCCCTAAGGCATCTATTAACTGCAACTTGATCCATGAGAAATCCATCATTTATAGCCTTAAAGTCTCTGTTCCCTGATACCACACGCTGACGTACTAGGTGACTTATTCATGATGTGTGCTGTTCATTGCCTTAACTTGTCTTCCCCACAGGGAAGAAACTTTGGCCAAATTCTTCCATTGAATTTTCCCAAAACACCCAGAACAGTGCTCAGCACACGGACCCGGTAACTATCTGTTGAAATAAATGAAGGTACGATTGAGACCGGTGACCTGCGTGACCGTAGTATGTGGTGTTGTATTCCTGGTAAGTGCTTTTTGATTGACGGTCATCTGAGTTGGTTGAGATCCTTTGAGCAACGGGTTATGATTCTAGAAGTATAGCCAGGAAATAACTGCATTCACTCGGGGCCATTGCTAATTCACAAATGTCTTTGTGTGAATCGGGAAGAATGTCCCTTCCTGCACACAAGCGCAGCCCCTGCACCAGGATGAGAGGACTCGGCAACTGAACTGTGGCCTGGATTTTGTCCCCACTCATCCCCTTAACCAGGTGAAATTGTGCAGTACACAACCTGCCCAATAGTACATGATGGCCCTGTATTCACACATAGACACCACTCTCGGTCACAGCTGTGCCTGGAGCATCCTGTAAAAGCATCCTGCTCTCTGGTGTGGGTCCCCGTGGGCTTCCCCAGACCCCCTCCCAAACTGGCTTTCTCAGACCTGCCTAGGCACTGTGGCAGGCCCTTTGGCCCAGATTGGGTTTTTCCTCTCAGCTCATTCTTTTGGTTTCCAAATCCCTGTCCATGACGCTGTCTCAGAACCCCATTTGTTCTAAGTCTCACAGTAAGGCTCCCCTTTCCCAGAACAGATCTCTCTTCCCCAAGCCACTATCTGAGCCGGCAACAGCTTCCTGCTTGCCTTGAAGGGGGATCCAGACACCACTGAATTCCCCCATGATATTCAAAGTTTGTACCAGAAACCCTATGCTGCCCTGAGCTAAGGGGGCAGGCAGGGGGGCGGGAGTTGTATGTCTAAGCATTGGACTATGGATATTCCAGGCCTTCAGGATGGACACTGTCATTTTAACTTGGAAAAAACTCTAAGTCACAATCACTTCCCACTCCAAAGAATTTTAATAGAGCACCTACAGAAAGTCTGGCTTGCAGAGATGAGACTGGGGGAGGAGTAGATTAAAAGGCTACAAAATGTAAACCTTTGGTGACTGGCTAACGAGTGTGCCAAACCAGACGAGGTAAAGTTAAATCGACTGCGGAAAAAGATTTTGGTTTATAAAACACTTGACTTTTAGCTGTTCTTTCTGCATGTAATTATATAGCAGGGTCAGAACCATTCTGCAATCTAAGAATTCACTCCCTAACTTACATTATGCAAGTTGCTGTCTTGGTATGTTTGAAGGAGCTCAGCTATACTTAGCGTGGAACCCAATGTGTGTGTGAGGAAAGTGACTTTTTGCGAGAGTCCTGTTGCTGCGTGTCTGCTTGGGCAGATGCCCCATGGGAAAGGAGTGGCCACCCAGCCAGACCCTAGGAAGAGATTTGAGTGAAAGAGCAAAGAATGGGACTTCCTGGAGCCCTTGAAATGACTCTCTGATTCAACATCTGGATTGAAACATGGACTTGAACATACATCTTTCCAAAAATGGTCTACAAATGCCAACAAGTATGTGAAAAGATGCTCAGCATCACTAATCATTAGGGAAATGCAAAACAAACACCTAGTGACATAACACCTCACACCCATCCAGGTGGTTACTATTAAAAAAAAAAAAAACATAATAGTAAGCGTTGGCAAGAATGAAAAGTTAAAAACCTTTGCTCTGTTTGTGGCCATGTAAGATGGTGCAGTCACTGCGGAAAATGGTAGGGCAGGTAACCCAAAATTTAAAAACAGAATTCCCATAAGGTTTACCAACTTCCCTTCTGGGTATATTTTTAAAAGTATCGAAAGAAGGATCTCAAAGAGACATTTGTACACCCCTGTTCATAACTGCATTATTCACAACAGCCAAATGGAAGAAACAACCATGAGTTCATCAACAGACAAATGTATTTTTTCCATGCCAGAGAATGTTTCTCAGTCTAAAAAAGAAAAGAAATTTTGCCACAAGCTACAATGTGGATGAACCACAAGGGCTTTAACCTAAGTGAAATAAGCCAGTTACAAAATAACCAATACCATGTGATCCCCCTGCAAAAGGTATCTAGAGTAATCAATTTCACAGAGATGGAAAGTAAAATGGGTCGCCAGGGGCTGGGAGCAGGGGGAGGCAGGGGGAGTCCTTGAATGGACATAAAGTTTCAATTTTGCAAAAGGAAAAATTCTGAAGATAGATGAGGTAATGGTTGCACAACAAGGTGAATATAATTAATGCCTCTGAATCATACAGTTCACTGTGCACACTTAAAATGGCAAATTTTCTGTTTTATTTATTTTATTACTTTTTTTAAATTGGGGGGGGGGGGTGACTCTCTGAATTTAAAAGGGAAATCACTGTGGCCTGAGATACAATTTAGAAAATTTGACCATTCTGACCCAAGTTTCAATGTGAAATAGATGTTTTCCAAACCTCAGCCACAGTGTGATGGATGCAAGCCTGGTAGGCATGTCCCCTGGTGTGACCATCCTGGAGGGAGCTGTGGGTGGAGAGCCTTATAACTGAGCAGGTCCTCTGATACAGTAATACCACTTGCAGGCATCTCGCCCTAAGAAACAATCACAGATGTCCACAGATGTATCTGTAAGGATGAACGTCTGCTTATGGCATCAAGTAATCAGAAAAAAATTATATGTACAAAAGCCGGGCATGGTGACATACTATCACTGTAAAATTAATAAGAACTATATTGTCAAAGAACAGTGGTCTTGGAACATGTTCTCAATATATTCCTAAATGTTTAAAAAGCACATTACACAGAATCAAGTTCAATATGTATTTTTTTACTAAAAATTTACATATGTATGTAAAGACAGAGCAAGTCATAATACAACGGATTTCATCTTCATGTATCTTTTCTTTTTTCAAATTTTTAAGATTATCCTTAAGCTATTTATGTGGTCAAAAAATAAAAATAGTCTAAGACGGAAAGATCATGAGTTCAAAGCCAGCCTCAGCAACTCCGCAAGGCCCTAAGCAACTGAGCAAGACTCTGTCTTAAAATAAAAAAGAAAAGGAGCTGGAGGTGTGATGTGGTTATATGCCCAGAGTTCAATCCCTGGTAAATAATGAGGAGGAGAGAAAGAAGGAGAAAATATTTTTAAATTAAATTAGTCTCCTCAATTCCCAATTGGAGAATACGAATCATTGACCAAGTTGATTTTTTTCCCTCACAAATATAAAAAGTGGGTGCAAAAAGTGTTTGCTGTCCCAAGCGAAGCTTTAAGACAAAAATCATATGACTGTCACGGAGGGTTTTAAATGTTTTAGGGAATACATGCTGCCATCACCTCACCAGCATCTATTTGCATGTAAGTCCTGGGGGCACTAATATGCATTCATTCCCACTCGTTTTCCTTAAAACTAGTCGTCCTGGGCTGAGGACCACCTCAGGGGCGGAGGGCTCGCTGGGCATGCGCATGGCTCTGGGTTTGATCTCCAGGAGGGGGCGGGGGTGGGGTGCTTCTTAAACACCCCCCCCAAAAAAAAACATCCCCCCCCCCCGCCCCCAGTCACTCAAACTTCCCACCAACCACTACTTCAGGGTGTGCGTGGGTCGAGAGTCAGGAGGAAGGTCGCCGAGGGCACCAGGAGCTTGGGCCTGGTCTGCATTTGAGTTAGCGTCAGTCCTGGGGCTCCGAGGTTCCGCTGGGTCCCATCGTCTAAGTACGTTCATGCTGTGGATTTTGCTCTAAAATGCTCCAAAGGGAGGTCTGCCTTAGCTCCTCGTTGGGGCCTTTGCTGCGTGTGGATTGGACTGGGAAACCTGGCCGGGTGGTAACTGGAAAGTTCCTACTGTGCGCCCCAGGAGGGACCCAGCGTCCAGAGAGCGGAGGGGGCTGGGCTGCTGGGGCATTCCCCAGGGTGGGCCTCGGGGCTCAGGCAGGCGCTGGACGTGGGCTGCTCTGCAGGGCACTCCTCACTGATTCCGAACTGGGCCCGACCAGCTGACCTGGGAGCCCGGAATTCAGGGGGGCCAGAGAAAATGAGACTCGGAGGAGCTGCAGGAGAAAGCTCAGCCCTGGGGTCCAGGCAGATCCAGGCGGTCCTCGGAGGTCACGGGGTCCCTCCACCCAGCTCCAGATTATGGAGATGTGTTAGAGTCTGTAAACAAGTCAGGATGGCGCCTGGCAAAATGCCAGAGGGAGTGGTTTGTGAAATAAGGCCAGGGAGCCATTAAGTGTGGAGATTCCTTATTGGTTGACTGCTGTATCAAGTTTATGTTAATTAGATAAGCTGTGTGGAATGTATAAATACCTCTGTTGTCCTACCTGCTGTATTGATCTACACAAGTTGCTTGTCACTCCCCGGTTATTTTGCTGCAGCCGGACTGCGGCAGAGATGCACAAGAGCCATCCCAAATCTTAGCCACAGGAGCTTCAAAAAGAAACAGGGACAAGCACGTGCAACTGTATACAAAGCCAGAAATGTGTAAACCATTCAGTTAAGGGGGGAAGGGATGAGAGACCCGCACCCAGGAAAAGCCAAGGAGATGAGCTGCCTTGACCAAGCCTAGGAACTGTCCCTGTAGCTTCTACTCCCCCTCCCTCCTCCCCTCCCCCTCCCCCTCTCCCTCTCCCTTCCCCTCCTCCCTTCCTCCTCCTCCTCCTCCTCCTCCTCCTTCTTCTTCTTCCTTCTCTCTCTCTCTCTCTCTCTCTCTCTCTCTCTCTCTGTTCTTTTTAGTTATATATGACAGTAGAATCCATTTTGACATCATTGTAAAAGCTTGGTATCTTGTTCTAATTCAGTCCCCAGTACTTCTCCTAACCTCCCCCCACCACTACTCCCTTCCCTCTGCTGATCTTTCTGTCATTTACCCATACCTATTTCTTTGATTGATTTCCTATGGGTGTACCTGATGGTGGGATTCACTGTGTGTATTCATGTATGTACATAGGCAAGTTAGGTCCGATCCCTTTTGTTGCCTTCCCTTCATTCCCCTTTGTCTACACCCCTGAACTTCTTTCTTAATCTCCTGGTGCTTTGTTGTGGGTTAGCTTCCATATAGCAGAGGAAACTTTTGACCTTTGGTTTATGGGGATTGACTTGGTTCACTTAGAATGATCGTCACCAGATCCAGCCATTTGCTGCCTCATGTCATAAATTCATTCTTCTTTATGGTTCAGTAGTACACCACTGTGCACATACACAAGGCTTTCTTTATCCATCTGTCTGTTTGAAGGACACTTAAGTTGGCTGAGGCTTTTCTTTTCCTTTTTTTTTCTTTTTTGGTACCGGGATTAAACCCAGGGATACTTAACCACTGAGTCATATCCCCACCCATTTTTATATTTTATTTAGAGACAGAATCTCACTAAGTAACTTAGACCTTGCTATGTTGCTGAGGCTGGCTTTGAACTCACAATCCTCCTGCCTCAGCCTCCAGAGCCACTGGGATTTCAGGTGTGTGCCACAGCGCCCGGCTGATTGGGGCTTTTCGTAAAAGACATTCAGCTTGGTTCTCTCATCCTCAAAAAGCACAGAGGAGAGAGCCCTGGTGAGTTGGGTAAGCTCCACTAAACAGAGGTTCCAACCTGGGGCTCCATCTGCTGGGGCAGCACTGTCTCTCAAGATCCCAGGGTCTGCTGTGCCTCATTCAAAGTGCTGTCTGCAGGGGATCTTTAAAAGACACATTTTATAGATTATCCAAACAAAAATAAAGAAGCTATACAACTAAAAAATACAATCAATTATCTAGACTTAACAGACATATAAAGAATATTTGATCCATCAATGACTAAATACACCTTCTCAGCAGCACATGTAATATTTTTTTAAAAAATAGACGATATTTCAGGCCCAAAAGCAACTCTCAGCAAATACAAAAAAAAAAAAAAAAAAATAGGATAAAACCCTGCGTACGATCAGATATTAATGGGATGAAGTTAGATATCAATATAAGACAAAATGTAGAAACTACTCTAACCACCTAGAGACTAAATAATTCACTGTTGAATGATGAATGGATAGCAGAAGAAATCAGGGAAGAAATAAAAAATACTTAGAAGTAAATTAGAATAGTGATACAACATTTCAAAACCTCTGGGACATTTTGAAGGCACTTCTAAGAGGAAAATTAACAGCACTGAGCTCATTCATTAAAAGAATAGAAATACACCAATAAATAATCTAACATTAAATCCCAAAGCCCCAGAAAAAGAACAAATCAACACCAAAAATCAATAGAAGACAGAAAGTAATCAAAATCAGAGCTGAACTCAGTGAAATAATAATTCACACAATCAACCAAACAAAAAGTTGCTTCTTTGAAAGAATAAAGTCAATAAACCCTTAGCCAAGCTAACTAAAAGAAAGAGAAAAAACTCAAATTGTTAAAACTGTGGTGAAAATGGAAATATTGCCATAGACACTAATGAAATCCAGAGGATTATTGGAAGGTACTTTGAAAATTCTTATTCCAATGAGCTAGAAAAATCTAGATATTGACAAATTCCTATAGACATGTGACCTACCCAAATTGAACCAGAGGACATGGAATATTTAAACAGGTCAAGTTCTGATATGAAATTGAAGAAGCCATCAAAAGCCTACCAGCAAATAAAAGTCCAGGACCTGATGGACTCTCAGCCGAGTTCTGTTAGGCCTTTAAAGAAGAATTAACACCAATCCTCCTCGAATTATTTCACAAAATAAAAAAGGAGATCTCTCTTCCAAACTAATTCTATGAAGCTGGTATCATCCTGATACCAAAACCAGAAAAAGACACATCAAGGAAAGAAAACTTCAGACCAATATACCTGATGAACATAGGTACAAAAATTCTGAATTAAATACTGACAAACCACGTACAAAAACACATCAAAAAGATAGTGCACTGTGATCAAGTGGGGTTCATCCTGGGGAAGTAAGTTTGGTTCAACATACAGAAATCAATGAATGTAATACATCACATAAATAGACTTAAAGACAAGAAACACATAGTTATGTCAATGGATGCAGAAAAAAAATATTTAACAAAATAGAGCATCCGTTCATTTTTAGAACATTGGAAAAACTAGGGACAGAAGGCACATACCTCCACATTGTAAAAGTTACAAATGACAAACCCAAGGCCACATCATCCTAAATGGAGAAAAACTGAAAGTATTCCCTCTAAAATAGGAACTGGGATGCCCACCTTCACCACTTCTATTCAACATAGTCCTTGAAACTCTAGCCAGAGTGATTTAGGCGAAAGAAAGAAATTGAAGAGATATGGATAGGAAAAGAAGAACTCAGACTATCTCTATTTGCCAATGACATGATTCTATATTAAGAATATCCCCCCCCCAAGGAAAAAAAAAAAACTTTGCCAGAAAACTTCTAGAACTTATCAACAAGTTCATCCAAGTATCAGGATATAAAATCAACCCCCGTAAATGAATGGTGTTCCTATACTCCAGTGATGAATCAGCTGAAAGAGAAATTAGGAAATCTGTTCCATTCACAGAAGCCTCCCCCCAAAATAAAATTCTTAGGAATCAAGCTAACAAAAGAGGTGAAGTAGCTCTACACAGAACATTAGAAAGAAATTGAGTGTTAGAGTCTGTAAACAAGTCAGGATGGCGCCTGGCATTTTGCCAGAGAATTGTTAGAGTCTGTAAACAAGTCAGGATGGCGCCTGGAAAATGTTAGGGTCTGTAAACAAGTCTGGATGGCGCCTGGCAAAATGCCAGAGGGAGTGGTTTGTGAGGTGGAGCCAGCGAGCCATTAAGTGTGGAGATTTCTTATTGGTTGACTGATGTATCTAGTTTATGTTAATTAGATAAGCTGTGCAAAATGTATAAATACCTCTGTTGTCCTGCAATAAACGGCTCCCACTCCTGCTGTATCAATCTACACAAGTTCTTCGTCACCCCCCGGTTATTTTGCTGCAGCCGGACTGGGGCAATTGAGGAAGACCTTAGAAGATGAAAGACTTCCATGTTCTTGGATAGGCAGAATCAATATTGTCAAAATGGACATACCACCAAAAGTGCTACACAGACTCAATGCAATTCCCACCAAAATTCCAGTGACATTCTTTATAGAAACAGAAAAAACAACATGAAATTCATTTGGAAAAATAAGAGTTCTAGAATAGCTAAAGCAATCCTTAACAAGAAATACAAAGCAGGAGGCATCCCAATACCAGACTTTAAACTACACTGTGTAGCTATGGTAACAAAAACTGAATGGCATTGGCACCAAAATAGGCAAGAAGACCAATGGAACAGAATAGAAGACACAGAGACAAACCCACATAAATACACTTACCCCATCCTAGACAAAGGTGCCAAAACACACACTAGAAAAAAAGATAGCCTCTTCAATAAATGGTAATGGAACTCCATAGGTAACAAAATGAAAGTTACTCTCTATCTCTTACCCTGCAAAAAAAAAAAAAAAATCAACTCTAATTGGATCAAAGACCTAGGAATTAGAACAGACACCCTGCACCTATGAGAAGCTAAGCCCAACACTTCCACATATTGGCACAGGAATGAACTTCCTGAACAAGACTCCTAAAGCACAAGAAATAAAATCAAAAATCAATAATGGGATAGCATCAAACTAAAAAGCCTTTTCACAGCAAAAGAAACAATCAAAAGCATGAAGAGAGAGCCTATGGAATAGGATAAAATCTTTGTTACCTGCACCTCAGATAGAGCATTAATTTCCAGGATACACAAAGAACTCAAAAATCTTAACACACACACACACACACACAAAAAAAAAAAAAAAAAAAAAAAAACCCAACCAATAAATGGGCAAAGGAACTGAACAGACCATTCTCAAAAGAAGAAACAAATATATGAAATAAACAAATATATGAAAAAGTGTTCAACATCTCTAACAATTAGAGAAATACAAATTAAAACTACACTGAGATTCCATCTCACTCTAGTCAGAATGGCAATTATCAAGAACACAAGTAATAACAAAATATTGGTGAGGATGTGGGGAAAAGATTTACTGATACATTGCTGGTGGGACTGACTGCAAATTGGTGCAACCACTCTAGAAAGCAGTATGGCAATTTCTCAAAAAACTAGGAATGAAACCACCATTTGACCTTGACCTAGCTATCCCACTCCTCAGCATATATCCAAAAATTAAAACCAGCATACTACAGTGACACAGCCGCATAAATGTTTATAGCAGCACAATTCACAATGGCTAAGCTATGGAACCAAACTAGGTGCCCTACAACAGATGAATGGATAAAGAAATTGTGATATATATACACAATGGGATACTACTGAGCCATAAAGAAGAATAACTTTATGACATTTGCTGGTAAAAGGATGGATCTAGAGTTATCATGCTAGTTGAAATAAGCTAATCCCCAAAAAACCAAAAGTCAAATGTTTTCGCTGATATGTAGAAGCAAGGAGGAGGGGAAGAAGAGAAGTTTAGTAGATTAGACAAAGGGAAATGGAAGAAGGGAAGAGGGATAGGGTTAGGAAAGACAGTAGAATAAATATAACTTGATTTTCCTATGAACAAATCTGAAAATATTTAAGTGCATCCCACCATCGTGTCCAACCACAAGAATGGGGTCCTACTTAGAATAAGATATATCCTGTGCTTGTACAATTTTATCAAAATGGATTCTACTGTTATATATAACTAAGAAGAACCAATAAAATAAAGCTTTTTAAAAGTACACAATTTTAACCACCCTCTGCATCAAAGTATTTACCTCCCTAACACCTTCAGGATAGTACCTGTTCTCCTTAGAAGGAGACCACTCCCTGACCCCACTCAGACGTTTGAACTGGCTCCCCATGCACCCACTGTGCCAGACTTTGGCAGACCTGGGGGGGCCCTGACACAGTCTTCTCATCTCTGCATGAGTGACACCTCATGCAGACCATGGAGTGGAGGCATCAGTCTCTCCTGAATCTACCTGATCAACTTCTATTAAAGCTTGAGGACCAACTCAAAAATCATCTCCTCCTCAGCAATAAAAGAGAATAAAATCATGGCATTTGCAGGTAAATGGATGGCGTTGGAGAAGATAATGCTAAATGAAGTTAGCCAATCCCCCCCCCCAAAAAAAATGCCAAATGTTTTCTCTGATATAAGGAGGCTGATTCATAGTGGGGTAGGGACGGGGAGGAATAGATGAACTCTAGATAGGGAAGAGGGAAGGGAGGGAAGGGAGGGGGCAGGGGATTAGCAAGGATGGTGGAATGTGATAGACATCATTATCCAAAGTACATGTATGAAGACTCAAACTGGGTGTCTCGAATTGGGTGTCAACCTACTTTATATACAGAGATATGAAAAATTGTGGTATATATGTGCAATAAGAATTGTAATGCAAAAAAAACAAGTATATGTATAAAGACAGGAATTGGAATGAACATACTTTATACAAAGATATGAAAAATTGGGCTGTATATGTGTAATAAGAATCGTAATACATTCCTCTGTCGTGTATTTAAAAAAATAAAATCAATGTAAAAAAAAATCATCTCCTCCAAATGTCTCAGTCTCCTCCAGGTTTGGCTGCACCAAGCAGCCCTTGCCCCAGGCTTTACCTTTGAGCCTACAAATCAAAAAGCTCAGAGTGTGAAGTGTGGGTCCTTCCCACCCTGGGTGCTCTCAGGCATATTAACCTACCAAGCCGTCATAGTCCTCCTCTGTCAAACACGGGTCCTGAATCCTACTCCACAGAGGTCTTTGGGAGAAGTCAGCGAGCTCACGGCTTCACCCTCTTCCAAACTGTGAGACTCTCAGAAACTCTTCACCATGTGGATCCCCGAGAGTTTGCAGGACCTCTGCCCTTGAAGGGGCCCCCAAATTGTCTTGTGAATGAATGACACTAGTGATGCTGAAAAGGACCTGTTGCTAGAATTTCCCTGGCAAGCCAGAGTGGCATGGCTCTGCATGCATATCCACAGAGTGATGCTTGGGGGAGTGTTACGGCTTGGCTATGCGGTGTCCCCCAAAAGCTCCTGTGTGAGACAATGCAAGACCATTTAGAGGGGAAATGATTGGGTTGTGAGAGTCTTGACCTAATCAGTGCAATAATCTGCTGATAGGGATTAATTGGGTGGTAACTCTAGGCAGGTAGGGTGTGGCTGGAGGAAATGGATCATGGGGGGAGGGGGGCACGTGCCTTTGAGGTTTATATTTTCTCCATGGTACAGGGAGTTATCTCTCTGCTTCCTGACCTTTTGGGGACTGTAAAGGTGATTCTGCCATGTCCAGAGCTGCTTTCCTCCTCCACACCTTTTCACCATGATGTTCTGCCTCCCCTTGGGTCCAGAGCAGTGGAGTCGGCCATCTGTGGACTGAGACTTCTGAAACCATAGCCCCAAATAAACTTCCTCCTCTAAAATAGTGCCTGTAACAGCAATGAAAAAGTTGACTAAAACCGAAAGGGTTAAAAAATTACTGCTACTCCCGCCAAAACACACCCGCTGCTGAGGGAGAAGCAAGCCAGGGCATGGGGCTTTGTGGACAGGCCCCACCCCAGGGAAGGCAGGGTGCACCCAGGGCTGGTGCAGAGAGGTCCCCACCTCCCTTCTCTCCCACTTCCTCTCCTCCTGCTTCCTACTCTGCTGACACAGATAAGGATCACCTCACCTTCTAGGGACAGCCAGGGGGAAGCGTGAGTCAATGGGAAGTAGGAGGAGGAGTGAAAGGGCTTTATGACATGCTGTGACATGACTGGGGTGACATGACTCACCTCAATTGCAGGAACCAAAGGATGTGCGTGTCCACGAGGCAAGCAACTGTGCGCTGCTGGTCTTGGATTTGGGGAACCGCACGTGTGTGTTCCTGCAGAAATCAAGGGACAAGACAGTGTGGCCAGGGATACCCTCCAAGCAATGCCCTACCAAATACTGCAAGCCTGCAAAAACTGTGCAGGTGGTGGCTGGCCAGTCACCTTCACAGTCCCCAGAAGGTCAGTTTGACCCTCCTACATCAGAAGACATCCAAAAGATGCTGCACTGGCTCCGTTTCCCCCTCCCCTCAGATCCCTGCCTCCTTCTGCAGAAGTCCCACCCAGGGACATTCTTACTTGCACTTGGGCTGGAGGGAGACAGGGTCAGTTAACTCACCCAGCTACACCCAAGATGTTAACCTCCAAAATTGCCTATCACATTCCTTTTTGTCAGGCTTTGGGGACAAAGTGCCTGCCACCCACTCCCAAGAAGTTGCAAAGGATTCTTGAACTGCAATTGCACAGAGGAGACAGGGCTTGGACTCACCCTGACCCCAGCCCTCAGTGAACCGCAGTGCTGGGTCAGGAGCCATCTCCCCAGCCCCCTCCCTCCTTTCCTCTCCACTTAGGCTCACACTAAGGTGCCATATTTCTTCTGTGACTCCCAAGGTTCACCGCACCTCCCCGATCCTGGGAAACTCCCAGGAAACCGCCACCACAGCTACTCGCTCTCCTGTTCCTCCTCCTGCTCTTGCTCTCTCAGAATTGGCAGGAGTCTGTGACTTGTGGCACCCTGAGGGTGATCACTCCTCTCCAGATGCTGTGAGCTCAGGGTTTCTTTCCCTTTCAGTTCGGAGCCTGCCCCAGACACAAGCCTCGCCTTCATCTGTCTCTGGATGACATCACCAAGTGTGTGGGGGTGGGGTGGGGGGAGTCTCCTATTGTTAGATGACAGCAGAGCGCTCTCCTTCTCTCTCAGTGCCACGGTTGGGCAGCAGCATTGGCTCTGACTACTGAAAAACAAAACAGAGCCCGACGTGCAGCAAGAACTCAACAGGACGGTAGGAAAGGCAGCCCCTGTCGAAAAGGGGAAGGCTTGATCCACTTCCACTGCTCAAAGCACAGTAGGCAGCAAGGGACAGTGACCCTCACAACCAGAAAGTTCCATTCTACAAACAAAGCCACCGTCGGTCTTCTCTCTTGGGCCACCAACCCACTGAGTGGTGGGTGACAGAGAGGTTCCTGACCACAGGAAGTAGCGGTTGAGACTGGTCACCAATTAGGACAGGTGGTTTTTATATATAATAATGGGGGAATCACTCTGCCCCATTCTTGTATATGAGAAAGTAGTGGGATGAGGGAGGGTCTGGGGAGGGGGGATAAATTAGGCCAATCATGCTTGCATTTGACCTCCGTGAATTGCTGGGCAAACATAAGTCCCCGAGTGAGCAGGAGAGGAGACATGAGGTGTGGGTACCCAGTTTCTGAGTCAACCTCAGTCCCAGTGTACACAGTCAGGGTACATTTGATGAAACTGAGAAAGAACTGATGATTTTAAGAGTCTCAGAGTGATTAATAAAGCCATGGATTTCATAACCCAGGCAATGAGACGAGGAGCCCAAGGAGGAGAATAAAGCTGTCCCTGAGGGTCTCAGGAAACACTCTGACTCAGGAAAGAGTAGAAAACCCGAGTCTCTCATCCACAGGAGACCAGGGTGAGGACAGAAGGGGAGGTCCAGAAAGTTAGAGCCTTGAGAAACTTCCAGAAGCATCACAAATGGTGAGACGTCTGAGTGATGAATTTTTCAGTACCAGGCCTGTGGAACACACCGTGCTCTGTCTCCCGGGGCCCTCAGTGGAGTCTGCTATTCACACAGAAGCCTCCCTGAAGGTTTTCCTACCCAAGAGCAGAGGGAGCTGTGGAAATAAAGAAAATGGGTGAATTCTCATGAGCATGAGACCCTGAGGGGCCATGAGGGCAGATAAGTCTCCAACACCCTCCCTACATCTTGAGGAAGGCCACTGACTTTCCATAATTTGTGGAACAATAAACCATTCTCACCTTGTTCTTAAGAGTTGGGGTGTTATAATTTGAATGTGACCCCCAAAAGCCTATATGTTAAAAGACGTGGTCCCCAGCCTGTGCAGCTATTGGGAGGTGGTAGAACATTCATGGGGCAGGGCTGCTTGGAGGTCCTTAGGTCACTGGGACGTGCCCTTGAAGGCAGTGCTAGGACCTTAGCACCTTTCTGTCTCTTTATGTTTGCTTTCTGGCCAAAACGAAAGCAGCTTCCTCTGCCATGTGCTCCTGCCTTGATGCCCTGCCTTGCCACAGCCCCACAAGCAAGGGGGCCAACTAACCACCAATGGAAACCTCCAAAACTATCAGTCCAAATAAGTCTTTGCTCTTTTTAAATTGATTTTCTCAGGTATTTTGTTATAGCACAGAAAGCCAACATACCAGGTAACATCCGGGTTACATATGTCATATGAATTGAGTGCACATTTATGTTCATGCTTCCGTTTTTTTTTTTTTTTTTTTTATACAGGGATAGGAAAGAAAAACATGGCTATTAAAGTATTCAAACCTGTGGTGTGTCTCAATCTACAAGTGCCGGAAAATACTTGTAGCATGCTGGTTTCCATCATAGGTTCTCTGGTATGGTACTTCACAAACTGTCCAATGTGAAGATCCTACAGGCTGATGTGTGGCCCTACTGTGTGTGGCTTGTATGCAGCTGGTGCCACATGGAATTCAACACAAGAACTCAACAGCACCCAATCTAATTTATTCCCTTTTCAACGAAACAAGCCCAAGGTGAATGCTTCGCTGCTGTTGCAATATCACACTGCTAAATAAGAAAGTCTCCAAACTCTGAATTGCTGTGTTCACTGGTTCTAGATCTGCACCAGTTCACTGATGGACATTGGTCGGGACAGCAGCTTATTTTTATACTCTCCACGAAGGGCACACAAATAAATGGTTGATTCTTGTTCTCAGGGAGCTTACAAGCTTGGAAACACAGTCACTGTGAGACAGGAAATCACAAAATCTAGTTCTAAGGCAGAAACTGTTCATTTCAAAGTGAATTAGTCAATAACACAAATTAGGAGTTTGAGAAAACAACTTGGGGAAACCAGACAATTAGGAAAGAAAGAAAGAGAGAAAACTAGATCTAGGAAGAGAGCCGAAGAGAGGTTTATGATAGGGAGAGACCTTGACCTTGAATGGGATTTTGAAAGCTGTTTAAGATCAAGACAGTTACATCTCACTTCAAAAATGGTAAGCCTATGAGGTAATACATACCTAACTGACTCGATTTAGCCACTTCACAATGTGCATATATCTCAAAACAACATTTCTGTACATGATAAGTATGTACAATCGTTTATCTGCCAGTTAACATTCTTTAAATGACCTTAAATCCTTGCAAAGGAAAAAGAGAGAGAGAGAGAGAGAGATCAGAATAATTACAGAGAAAACTTCAGCATTATATAAACAAGACAGAGAGGTCTGAGTTTTCTATGTGAATTTAAGGGTCAGTAAGCAGATCTGTTTGTCAGGAAAGGAAAGTTGGTTCAGAAAAATAATGAGAAAGCAAGCGGGAAGGACAGGTGGGGTCAGAATGTAGAAACACTGAATGTCAGAGATACAGCACAGGCTCATCCCGTACACTGCAGACAAAGGAGAACCAGAAGGAAACAGGGGACCACACTTCATGACGACTGATTCAGTCTATACATAATTCAGTAATCCCTGGGAGGCACAAGAGGCCGGCCTAGATGGTAAGAGTGTGCAGGATGCACCGTGGGGCAGAGAGACAGGTGTGGAGGTTAGAGCACAAGGTTAAGGTCAAACCCTCCTGCCTGAGCCAGGACAGCCAGGAATAAGGAAGAAATGGGATAAATCCAAGAAGTGATTCCAAGGGGGGAAGAAGGTGCAGGGTATCTTTCAGTACTATTTGCATCACAAATGGGGGATGACTTCCACCACCCCTCCCCCACCCATTCGCCAGACTCCATCCATCCTTCCGGAATCAGCTCCAATCTCGTTCCCTCTGCAGACCTTTCCCCAGAGGGATCATCGACATCCTCCATGGCTTCCGACTCCTACTGTCTGTCAAAATGAATGGTTTCAAGGAAAGGTAACTTGGAAAATGGAAGCCAACCGGGCGCTTTCTAGGTTAGCTTCCTATCAGAACCTCTTCTGGGAAAGAGCAGAACGGCGTGCCAAAGCCCTGATCTTCTTGGCCAAGGCTAGTTTCCACCATGGTAAAGCCCACGTTCATTGTTAGGTTCAAATCAAATAATAAAATATACACTTATACGCATGCTTCACCTCTATCTACAAATAAACTAATATAAAAAATAATATCTAAGATAAAATAACTTTATTGTCTTGGTCTATTGTGACACTACCCTGTGTCTCAGTTGACAACATTAGGGAAACACTAGGGGACAAGGAATAGCAGGTGCAGTAGATAAACTGCTTCCTTATCATGGGGCTGTGGTTTGGATAGGGGTTGAGTGGGTCCACTGAAGCTTTGCATGTTGGAATCTTGGTCCTCAGTGTCAGGGGGTTGCAGAATGAGTTGGTTCAGGAGAGTGGGCACCTCCCCTGAATCTTTCTGGCTTCCTGTCTTATCATCCATAACTTCCACATACACTCCTGGCATTTCGATGTCATCTGCATGAAGCCATCACTAGAACCAAGCAGAATCTAGTGTCATGCTATTGAACCTCCTGAACCTTGAGCTAAATAAACCTCTTCTTTATGGATTACTCAGCCTCAGTATTCTATTGTAGCAACACAAAGTAGACTGACACACATGTTAATTCCCCAACTCCTCCGTGGTCTGAATTGGTCAGGAAGGAGTCATGGGGTACCATGAACTTCTAAGATTCCCATAAAAATCATGCTCAGTTATAGACACTGTCAGGTATCAGGACACTGCAAACACTAAAAGGAAGATGAAAATTATTTGCACAAATCATGATAAGTCTGGCCAGGGTTGATTTCTCTTGTGGGTCATACTTATCTTTTGATAAACTAAAATCTATAAAAAGTCATTAAGTGCTTTATACATATGGGCATATATAATAAGTATGATTCTGTTTATGTGTGTATGTGCATGTATAAACACATATAGGTGTGTTTGTGTGTGCGTATATTATGTCTGTACATATATATATCTGTATACCCCTATATACACACACAGACACACATATGGATACGTCTTCAATATAAATCTCAAAATAACTCTTTAGGTTCTTAAAAGCAAATATGGAACTCTAACAAATTAAATTTAAATATTGAAGTTTTATATTAGCAAATAGTTTTATATGAACATTAAGGGAAGTCTTTGTTTCCTACAAAAAAGTAGTGGTTCTCCCAGCTTGGGAGGTGGGGGTTCTGGAGAAGCGGACAGCGGTCACCCCTCTGTCCTATGGAATGCTACCCCAGGTTTTGCAATCCAGGGGGAGAGGCAGGGTGTCTTCCCTGAGGCTGAAGGGGGAAGCCCAGAGTGGAATTCAAGCAAATTAAGCCACCTAAAGGGCACAGAGGGGGAGGGGGAACAGCCAGGGTCTTGGGAGTGAGCGGGGATCCTCCTGGAGCCCTCGACCAGCTCTGGTGTGTGCTGGCACGGTGCGGTGTCGAGGGGCTTGGTTGGTTTGGTGTGGCACGCTGTGGAAACACGGTGTGGTCTGGGTGGTGTGGCCTGGTTGGGGCGAGGTCAGCATGGCAGCTGTGACAAGTGGAACCACTGGACAAAAGAATCAGATAGGATGGAGCGGGTGAAAAACCAGCCTCTATCTCAGAGCAAAGCCTGTCCAAGGAAGGGACATGACTTTAGTCCTTGGAAAAACCCACAGAGCACTCCTAAGCACATTCCCACCCTGCTAAGTTGTTTATCTACAAACAACAGGAGAGATCTGCTGCGCCAGGTGTCCCTGACTCAGTCAGGCTAGGTGGGGACCCATAGCAGCCCCCTAGCAGCCACCAATCAGCATGAGACAGGGAAATACCTGGGATGCCAGTGGTTTATGGTGGTTGATAACAAGTTGGGAAACCATGTAGTTCAGCATGTACACCCCTCTTGGCTCAAACCAATCAGTTCAAACGAATCCCCCTTTTGTACTGACCAATCACCCCTACCCAACTTGTTCCCGCCAGTGAATGTGCTAATCATGTTTTAGAGTTGTTATTTGATTTTCCTGCGGTGTGTGATGATTTGCTATGATGTATGTGGGGGTCCCTGCCTTCTCCAAAGAATGTATAAAACTGCTGCAAACCCTGGGCTCGGGGCCTCTCAGCGTCACCAGTTGCTGTGTGCGTGCGGAGGACCCAGCTAGCTCGCAATAAATACCTCTTTGCTGCTTGCATCGATCTTGGGTCTCTGGTGGTCTTTGGGGGTCCTGAATTCGAGCATAACAGGGGTGGCTGGGGACTGGACTAGAAGGGCCAGCCCAAGAGCTAAGGGAAAGACCTGGGGACCCAGGGGCTGGCAGAGGCATCCAAATCTACCTGTAGGTGGAGACCGAGGGTCTCAGTCTGCAGAGGTGAAGGAACCCTCAGATGACGCCATCGCGAGCCGCAGGAGGGGCCCAGAGGGTCAGCACAGAGCCCCCAGGTTCTCACGCCCTCTCACACGCACACCCACACACCCAGGTGTTCTCACACACACGGTTTTGCGAGTGTGATCACGGAGCACAGGGATGGCAGCGCTGGGCTGGCCATCTTGCTGGAGAGATGCACAGTTAAGTCTCGAGGAGAACCCGGGGGCATCATGAGGGGGTCCGGCCAGCGGCCCACTCTGTCCCAGACTGGACCATCGCGGCTTCCCCGGGCTCCTCCAGAAGTTCAGCCTCTCTGACTGGGCATGGGAAGGCTCTGAAGTGCGGGCACCTCTCTCCCAGGTGCACCTGCATTGGGGGTGACTTCCCTGGCCCGCCCAACTGGAAGACACCCAAGGGGGGATCCAGGCAGGGACACTGGGGTCCAGAGCGCCCACCAACCTGCCCAGTCTGCCTGCCCTGTGCTGGGGCTGTCCCCTTCAGCGCAAAGTCCCTCGGGACGGTGCTCTCCTGACCCAGCAGTGGGAACTCTCTTCCCCTCATGGTTTGGGGAGACCTGGCAACTGGTTTTCAAGTTCTCCTTGGGTTCCTCCCTCCTGGCCCGATCCCAGGGACCGTGGCACCACATGAGCCTTTGTTAGAGTCTGTAAACAAGTCTGGATGGCGCCTGGCATTTTGCCAGAGGGAGTGGTTTGTGAAGTGACGCCAGCAAGCCATTAAGTGTGGAGATTCCTTATTGGTTGACTGCTGTATCAAGTTTATGTTAATTAGATAAGCTGTGTGGAATGTATATATACCCCTCCTGTCCTACAATAAACGGCTCCCACTGTTAGAGTCTGTAAACAAGTCAAAATAACACCTGGCATTTTGCCAGGGGAATGTTAGAGTTTGTAAACAAGTCTGGATGGTGCCTGGCAAAATGCCAGAGGGAGTGGTTTGAGAAGTAACAAAAGCAAGCCATTAAGTGTAGAGATTCCTGATTGGTTGACTGATGTATCTAGTTTATGCTAATTAGATAAGCTGTGTGGAATGTATAAATACTGCTCCTGTCCTGCAATAAACGGCTCCTACTCCTGCTGTATCAATGTACACAAGTTGTTCGTCACCCCCCGGTTATTTTGCTGCAGCCGGACTGCGGCAGATGGTGGCCTGTACGGGGAGCCCCGGGACACTCGGGGGTAAGTGACGAAAAAAGCTGCCCGTCCATAGATAGGACGGGAGCAAATCTGCTCATCCCTAGGCAGATAGGGCGAGAGGAAAAATGGTCATTTCAAGAAAATGGAGAAGATTGATACAGTATGCTTGTGTCTTGTTTTGTCTCAGTGTATTGTATTGTTTTTGTGCTGAAAATATGGAAGGGGTGAAAAGTAAATTACTAAGGGAAGGAAGCACCCCAGTGGAAACAAGAATAGTTAGGGCATGTGTTGATAAGAGCCCAAGAACTCTAGTCAGAAAGAAAAAGAAAGTTCAGAAGAAGAAGGATTATCAGGAAAAAAGTTGCAGCAAAAGACTATTACTAAATACTTTTCATTACCGGAGGGTGCGTGAAGCGGAGAGGCGGCTGCCAAGTGTGCAAGCCGGTCACAGTGCAGCAAGGATTTTCCAAGAGGCGGCGGCAACTGGCTCTTCCCGGCCTCCTGGCCGGGGAGCTGGCTCTTCCACTGCTGCGAGCCCAAATCTAGACCTGACCTGGAGGCACAGTCTCACAGGCTCTTGCTCCCTGTGCCCAGTAGCAGTTTGAGTCCGGGACACTCCCCAGGGCCATCTGGGGCTGCCCAGGATGCTAAGCCGGCAAAAGATGCTACTGGCGTCCCTGATGTTTGGTCATTTTCAATGCCAATAACTAAGCTACAATGGTTCTCCCACACCTGGAAGCTGATGAGTAATGAGCACTATTAATGCTTATTTCAAATGTAAAAAAAACCTTGAGATAATGTACTAAATTGTTCAGAAGGTTGTTTTCTTAGTAGAATACTACAGGATTTTCTTTAGCCATCCGGAGTTCCTGCCTTCGTCCCAGTGCCGGTAAAGACCAAGGTGGAAGAATTTCCAGTGTTGCTGAAAACCGGACAAGACTTCGGCTGAGAAACGGACGAAACTTCGGATCAAGCTAGCTGCCTGCAGAACTTACCTGGACTGTGATTTAAGCTAGCTGCTTGCAGAACTTACCTGGACTGTGATTTAAGCTAGCTGCCTGCAGAACTTACCTGGACTGTGAGTTAAGCTAGCTGCTTGCAGAACTTACCTGGACTGTGATTTAAGCTAGCTGCCTGCAGAATTTACCTGGACTGTGAGTTAATCTATTGAGACACTGCTTTACCTGAACTGAGACAACAAACTGTAATCTACAACAAATTGTAACTCGGTATCTTTGCTAACGGTGTCATTGCTGGTATAATTTTTCCAAGGGCTTCTTGCATGGAGCCATCAATTGGCTTGGTATTGTGGCATTTTGTATCCTCCCTTTCTGTTTGTAGCAGGTTATTTATGGTGTTTCTGTAAAAACCACTATGGCCTGTTATTTAAATTAAACAAAAGGGGGAAATGTTAGAGTCTGTAAACAAGTCAAAATAACACCTGGCATTTTGCCAGGGGAATGTTAGAGTTTGTAAACAAGTCTGGATGGTGCCTGGCAAAATGCCAGAGGGAGTGGTTTGAGAAGTAACAAAAGCAAGCCATTAAGTGTAGAGATTCCTGATTGGTTGACTGATGTATCTAGTTTATGCTAATTAGATAAGCTGTGTGGAATGTATAAATACTGCTCCTGTCCTGCAATAAACGGCAATAAACGGCTCCTACTCCTGCTGTATCAATGTACACAAGTTGTTCGTCACCCCCCGGTTATTTTGCTGCAGCCGGACTGCGGCATCCCACTCCTGCCCCTGGGCAAAAGCCCCCGTCAAAGCCCTCTCCTGAGCCACCGTGGAGGGAGCAGAAAGGCAGCTCGAAGCCCTGGGGCCCCCATCAGCCTGGTCTCCTGCCATGGCTTGGACAGGGCATGGCCCCCACGGGCTCATGGGCTCAGGGCTTGGTCCCCAGTGCAGTCAGGTTGAGAGGTGCGGCTCTTGAGAAGGGACTGGCCCCGAGGGCTCTGACCTCACCAGCAGATTCGCCCAGGGATGCATTGATAGCTGAAGGGTGATTGGGAGGTGGCCGAAACTGCAGGAGTGGGACCCAGTTGGAGAGAGTGGTTCCCTGGGGCGTGCCTTGGGGGACTGTGTCTAGTCCCTGGCCTCTCCCTCTCCCTCTCTTCCCCCCACCCTCTCTGCTTCTCAGTCACCCTGAGGTGAGCGGCTTTGCCAGGTCCTTCCATCGTGAGGCTCTGCGTCACGTCACCACAGGCCCCAGGAACAACGCAGCCAGCTGACCTTGAACTGAAACCTCTGGCACCAGGGGCCCTAATGGAGGTTTTCTCTTTTAAGTTGTTTTTCTCAGGTATTTTGTCACAGCTACAGAAAACTAACACATGTCTCATAGATCTCATTCCAGAGAGCTTTGGACACAGGCATGGCACAGCCTGTCACAGCATGGAGTGGTGTGTCCTGGCAGGCACAGCAAGTTGAGCCAACAGGCAGAGAACCAGATAGGGACAGACAGTGATGCCATCAGAGAAAGGGATGGTCCTGGAAAGGGCCAACAGAAGAACTCACCAGAAATGTCCTGTAGGCAGCTAGAGAGAGATGTAAGATCAGTCCTGGACGTGTGAACTGGAGACTGGAGTCTTCCTCTTTAGGGCCAAGGGATGTCCCTGGACAGGAGGGCCACGTGCTGAGCCCAGAGCTCTCCATATATTCTCTTACGGAATCCCACCAACAAACCTGGATGATGGCACACAAGAAAGTGAAGCTCAGAGAGGTAAAGTGTTTTGCCTGAAGTCACACAGCTGAAAAACGAGGGAAATATATCCAAACTCAGGAAGAGTTCACCCCTGTTTCCCTTCTATTTCAGAAGATTCCCTATAGGCATTCAAGGAGAATGGGGGAAAGATGATAGTTATTGTAACTCATCTGCACCAGTTACAGTAACATTTGATGGCAGGTATAGAAACCCCAAATAGAGGCTTCAACAAAATATGAGTTCACAAGGCTACTGAGTAGCCTATCAGGAAGGGCCACTCACATTATGTTCCAGGAGTCATTGTGAGGGCCAGCAGCCCTGGAGGCTTCCTCCTTTTCCCTTGATTTAAGAAGTTAGAAAAGGGCAGAGCTGGTATGGCAATCCCCCAAGGGATGAGGTACCCAGGTTCTGTTTAAATTTCTACTCTAACATCTTCATGCTCACACTTACAAGATGGCTGTTGACACTCCACCCATCACACCCATACTCTCAACAGAAAGAAGCAGTAAAGTCAAAGAGCAAAAATAACAGACTTATTGAGGCAGATCCCTTGCAACTGCTTTCCTGAAATCCAGAAGCCCACCTAGCTAGCTACCTCCATTTCTACCTCATTATCCAGAATTGTTCTTTTCTTATTTAAGATGGTAAGAACCTGGGAGATAGAGCGTCTTTAGCTGGACTTATTGTTGACCCCAAATACAACTCGGGTTCTGTTCGTGAGTGAGAAGGAGAGAATGGAGGTTGGAGATCCTTCTTGCAAGATTGTTTCATCACCCCGTTACACCTGGGTGCTGTGTTGCCAAGGGGCAGAGAACTCACAGGAGTCAGCCCCAGGCATGGAGAACCCAGCATCCATCCGGGGAACGGCATGGTTAAATCCAACAAATATTCATATCAAGGATGATTCAGGGTCAGAGAATGTAGACAATGGGGTTGAGGCCATGCACATCCTCATTGAGGGACTAGATCATGGGCAGGGCACCCTCACTAGGACAGGACCATTAGCCAACAGGGAGGGAGCAGGCCATGGGTCCACCATGGTGTCTAGCTTCCTGGAGTTAAAAGTTCTAAAAGGAATCAAACTTGAAGTTTTCGTCTTTGCAGGAAACATTGTCTATCTGCTCTGCACAGCCTGTACTCCAAAATTCTGGCAGAAACTGTCGCTTGGGTTTAACTTGACCAGATATCCATCCTTAGCAATATCCAGAAGGTCTTATAATAGGTTGAATTATGCACCCCCCCAGGCAAAAAAAAAAAAAAAAAAGTCCATATTTTAAGTACCAAACTCAAATTCCTCAGAATATGACTGCTTTTGGAGATAGGTCTTAAAAGAGGTAATAAAGTTAAAATGAAGGCATGACCCAATAGAGGTCTGACCCAATAGAACTGGCCACCTTAGAAGACAGATTTGGACACAGACACACAGGAAGGAAGACTACGTAAGGACACAGGGAGAAGACAACATCTATAAGCCAAAAAGAATGACCTTGGGGAAAACCAGCCCCACTGAGATTCATCTCCGACTTTCAGCTGCTAGAAACTTGAGAAAATAAATTTCTGATGCTTGATATGCCCAGACTGTGACACTTTGTTATAGCAACTGTAGCAAACTCATGCATGTGTATTGACCAAAAAAAAAAAAATCCCTGAGAATTATTGAACATAGACATTCAGAATGCAGTTGACTCAAGAATTAACTTAAGCATAATTCTTCACATATCAAGCTACAATTCACGCCCAGCAGAGTTGTGTGATTTTTTTTTTTTTAATTCCTCATCACTAGAAAAACAGACCCGACTTGGGAAAATGTCTCTTAGTTTGGCTCCATTCTTCCCTTCTGTCTCATCCCTTCTTGCACTGGGGTTGTTAAAACCACTCACTCGAATCCTTCATCTCATTGTCTGCCCTGCTTCAAAGCTCCATCTTGAAGCCCAGAGCTCCCCTCAGCTGCTGACTCTGGTTGAAGCCAGACCTATGCGGTGCTGAAATGCACAATCATCTTCCCTCTCTCAAGGCGTTGTTTGCTCCTAGTGTTCCAGGGGCAGCTGCTCGTTAGCTGGAAAGGGCTTCTCCCCCACTTGCACTTTTCAGCTTTGTTGCTCTGAGCATAGAGCTCTGATCTGTCTTGTGATTTTTGCAGCAGGAAAGGAAATACCCAGCCCTGGCATTTTGGGTGAAGAAAGAAGCTTCCCGTTTGGATGCTATCCCCTGCCACCAAACAATCCTCCTGTTCCTCAGTCATTGTTGGCTTGAGGATACTTCTTATTTGGCCGGGAGAGGGGGGAGGCTTGAACTCGGGTGAGCCCCATCCCCAGCCCTATTTTGTATTTTATTTAGAGACAGGGTCTCACTGAGTTGCTTAGCACCTGGCTTTTGCTGAGGTTGGCTTTGAACTCTGGATCCGCCCATCTCAGCCTCCAGAGAGGCTGGGATTACAGGCATGCACCGCAGCACCTGGCTTGATGATGCTTTTTATTTGATACACCACCCCCTTCTTTGTCCCAATGTAACTATTTTATACCCACTAAGTGCTGGAGCTCTGCCAGCTCTTCTTTGTTAGCCATTTTTTAATTCAAATATCTGCCCAAGGAGAGAAGGTGAGCTTCATAAAAAAAAAAAAGGTCCAGCAGCACGGAGCTGAGCGGAGCCCAGAGCCTCACCATCTCCTGAGGACAGAACGTGACTCCACAGCTAGAACATCACCCCTGCTCCAGCCCCTTCTACCATATACATTTAGACCTCTGGCTTGTCTTTAAGAGAGGAGATCAACTAAATAAATAGATTAAAAATAGCAGAAGGAATTTTGAAAGCCCAGCATGGTGGCTCACACCTGTAACCCCAGCAACTCCAGAGGCTGAGGCAGGAGGATCTAAAGTTTGAGGTCAGCCTCAGCAACTTAGCGAGGCTATAAACAATTTAGCAAGACCTGTCTCAAAATAAAAATTAAAAGGGGGCTGAGGATGTGTGGCTCAGTAGGTAAGTGTCCCTGGGTCCAATTCTAGTACCAAAAAAAAAAAAAAAAAAAATTAAGAATATATTTTAAAGTTAACAAATGCACCATGAAATGGTGGGGGGGAAAAGATAAAATCAACAAAGACAGGTGGTAGGAGCTGGGAAATTTAAAATGCATCACTAAATATTATATGCAAAATGATCACATAAAAGGGGTAGAACACTCACTGCATTCTTACAGACATGATGTTTGTTAATAAAAGAGCCCAGGAAAAGAAGATAAAGTAGTAAATAAGAGCCCATGGGGCCCGGGGAGGCTGTAGCTCAGGAGCAAAGCGCTTGCCTAGCATGCATGAGGCACTGGGTTCGAGCCTCAGCATAAAAATTAACAAATAAAATAAAGGCACGCTGTCCATCTACAACTACAAAAAAAGAAGAACTTGGGGCCAGAAGAACCTCAGCTCCACAGCGAGGCCTTGAGGGACTGCCTCTGCGTCCCCTGGGGCAGACGGTGACGCCCAGAGGTGGTTTCCCCTTTGCTCAGGAAGCCACCCCCTCACTGCGCCTGCGCTGGCGGCTGAGCTCCGAGTGGAAACCTCAGCGCTTCCAGATGATTTCCCTGCGGCCCAGCCAGCGTGTAAACCCCACACCCAGTTGGCAGGCAGGATAATTCCTCCACAAACAGACAGGCCACCTGCCAGAGTGGGGCTGGGGCTCGGAGCAGCTAACCGAAGAGAATATAAATCTGCTAATGAGGCCCTTTCTAAACACACACACACACTGTCGCAAGGGGAGGGCTGCGACTCACCAGGAGGAAGGAAGTCTAAAGAGCCTTCTGGGAGAGCTTCTGTTCCCAGCTCTATCCCTGACCAGCTGCAGGACTGGGGCCAGTCAGTTGTAGCCCCAGGAGCCTCATAAGCAAATGAAGGAAAGGAACCCCAGGAGCCCAGAGGTGGTGGCTTCCCTCTGCCGTGGAGTGGGCAGATGCTCTCAGTTTCCCCAGACTGGCTGGGGGGCTGCCCTTGCTGCCCTTGTTGACCCCATCTATGCCCAAAGCAGACCCTGCTTCCTGCCCCCGGGGCCAGGGTGCAACCCAGAGTCCCTGGGGCCTAGGAGCAAGCCCCTGCCCAAGAACCCGGTGGGTCTGCTCAGGAGGGCAGGTTCCCTGCAGCTGTCAGCACCAGAGACCCCAAGCACTGGCCCAAAGGTGCCAGGATGCGGGCAGCAATGTCCAGCCTGGGAGATGAAGCAGATGTGCAGGAAGGAGCCTGCTGGTGTCTTCAACTGTGAGCAGGAGGAGTCAGGGAGTTGGAGCTCCAGGAAGGGAGGGTCCAGGTAGGGGGCAGTGCTGCAGGTGGCGCTGGCAGACAGGAAGGGAGGACCTTCAGGCTGCGGCTTCAGTGTAGCTGATGTGGCCAACACTGTAGAGCTACCTACTTCCCCCTTTGCAGAAGGCCTCTGCCCAGCAGCAGGGAGCATGATCTGAGGGCAGCCTGCATGTGGCCTCAGTGGCACTGCTCCCAGAGAAGCCCACATACTGAGATGGCCCAGATGCCTCAGCCCAACAAGGACAATTCTCCAGCTTTTGGAAGATTGTGCCCCGGTTTGGTTTCTCTCTGCCCAATGCTGCTTCCTCCCCAACCTCCATCGCAGACCCTGCTCCCGGAGAGCACAACCAGGAGCTCTGAAGGCTCCACTGTGACCCGCAGTCCCCAGCTCCACGGCTGTGTCTCCTGGAGTCTCTTCAAATTAAGAGTCTTTTTTCCATATTTTTATTATTTTTTGTGTATATATGAGAGCAAAACGCATTACAATTCTTATTACACATATAGAGCACAATTGTTCATATCTTTGGTTGTATACAAAGTATATCACACCAATTTGTGTCTTCATACCTGTACTTTGGATAATGATGTCCATCACATTCCACCATCATTGCTAACCCCCTGCCCCCTCCCTTCCCCTCCAACCCCTCTGCCCTATCTAGAGTTCCTCTATTCCTCCCATGCTCCCCCTCCCTATCCCAGTATGAATCAGGCTCCTTATATCAGAGAAAACATTTGGCATTTGTTTTTGGGGGATTGGCTAACTTCATTAGCATTATCTTCTCCAACATCATCCATTTACCTGCAAATGCCATGATTTTATTCTCTTTGATTGCTGAGTACTATTCCATTGTGTATATGCGCCACATATTGATGCATTATAATTTACACATAATAGTGGGATTTGTTGTTATGTATTCATACACTCACATGATAAAACAATATGATTCGTCAATATTGTTCCCCAGTATTATCCCTTTCCCTTCCCTCCTCCTTCTCCCTAGTCCCTTTCCTCTACTGATCTCCCTTCTATTTTCAGATATTCCCCTCCCACCTTTTCCCCTCTTTTCCTCTCTAGTTTCCACATAAGAGATTGAAACATAAGGCCCTTGACCTTCTGAGTTTGGCTTATTTCACTTAATATATGCTCTCAAGTCCCACTCGTTGTCCTGAAAGTGATATAATTCCATTCTTTGGGACTGACTAAACCCCATTGTGGAGATAGACCTCATTTTCTTTGTCCTTGCCCATTGATGAACACCTGGTTCTGTAATTGGGCTATAGTGAATTGTGCTGTTGTAAACATGGGTGTGCTGTGTCACTGTAGGATGATGACTTTAATCCCTGAGGATAAGTACCAAACAGCAAGAGAGCTGGGTCACAGGGTGGTTCCATGCCTCGTCTTTTGAGGACCCTCCACACTGATTTCCATAATGGCCGCACTAATTTACAACTCCACCAACGGTGTTAACAGTGTTCCTTCTCCCCACATCCCCTCCGGCATCTACTATTGTGGGTATTGTTGACTGATGGCCATTCTGACTGGGGTGAGATACAATCTTAGTGTAGTTTGGGCTTGCAGGTCCCTAATTGCTAAAGATGTTGAACTTTATTTCATTTATTTGTTTCCATTTGTGTTTCTTCTTTTGAGAAGTTTCTGTTTAATTCATTTGCTCTTTTACTTATGGTGTTTTGGGGGGTTCTTTATATATGTTAGATATTAATCCTCTGTTAGAAGAGTCGCTAGCAAAGCTTTTCTCCCATTCTGTGGGTTCCCTCTTTACATTCCTAATTTGATGACATCCCATTTATTAACTCTTGGCATTATTTCCTGAGCTGTAGGAGTCCTGTTGAGAAAGTCATTGCCTGTGCCTATATGCTGGAGGGTTGACTCTAAGTTTTCTTCTAGGGGCGGCATGGTTTCTGATTGAATTCTGAGGTCTTTGATCCATTTTGAGTTGATTTTTATGGAGGGTGAGAAATGAAGGTCTAGTTTCTTTCCTCAACATATGAATAACCAGTAGTCCTAGCACCATCATTTAAAAGGCTGCCTTGTCTCCAGGGTATGTTTTGGATCAGATGACTGTATCTGTCTGGGTTTGTCTCTGTGCCTTCTATTCTGTACCATTGGTCTGTGTATTATGCCAGTACCATGCAGTTTGGGTTACTATAGCTCTGTAGTATGATTTGAAGTCAGGTATTGTGATGCCTTCAGCATTGCTTTTTTTGGCTTACAATCATTTGGGCTATTCAGGGTCTTCTATTCTTCCAAATAAACTTTAGGACTATTTTTTCTAGTGCTGCAAAGAATGTCATTGGTACGTTGATGGGGATTGCATTGACTCTGTATTGCTTTTTGTAACATGGCCATTTTAACAATATTCCTCTCCATGAACATGGGAGGTCTTTTGATCTTCTAGTGTCTTCTTCAATTTCTTTATTCAGTGTTCTGCAATTTTCACCTCCTCGGTTAGATTTCTTCCTGGGTGGAGGTGTTTTAGGCTACTGTGAATGAGATTGTTTTCCAGATTCCTTTCTCAGCAGATTGATGGTTGGTATAGAGAAAAGCTATTGATTTCTGTATGTTGACTTTGTATCCTGTCATATGTGCACCTGACAGCAGCTCACAAGAATCAACTGTGTGCATCTCACCCTTAACTCTGTGTTTCGTGGTGGGGGTCGATAGCTGGAAATCAGCCATGACTGGAAATATTTACACCATGGAAATGGATAAACACAACAAATCAGCACCTTCCCCTGCACCTCAGACTGGTTGTTAATCATTTACCAGCACTGTTTATGGACAGTAGGACTAAATCATTCATCAAGACCCACTTTATAACATACGGTGCAGACGGGAGAAGTTGGAGGAGAGAAAAAATTAAGGAACCTGCAGAAGAAGGAGGAGACGTTCTGAGACGTTCTTGGATGCCTTGTTCTTACAGTGTGGAATTGAGCTGGCAGCAACAGCAGATGAAAACCCCAAAGCTGGCATTCCCCACAGCCTGGAGGACCTCTGCTCAGATTAGTGGCATTGTGAGGGCAGTAGGCAAACTCTCCCTAATTCAGGTGACCACAGACTTTGCACACACAGCCCAGAGACAGTGTGTGGTGTTGTTTCCTTAGTAACATACCAGACGGCCATCTTAAAACCCAAGTCTTCAACTCACTGTCTCAGTCTGAAATGTTGCTGATCCATAATCCAAGGGAGGAGAGCTGCAGAAAGTGCTGGCTATGATTGTTAGAAAGCAGAATCTTTCAAAAGCCTCTTTAGTGAGGGCTACACATTTATTTGACAAATAGGGGCTCAATGCCCACCGAAAGTTCTTTTTAGTTATACATACCATTAGGATTCACTTTGACATAATTATAAAGGCAAGAAACATAATTTGCTCTAATTCAGTCCCCAGTACTGCCCTCCTTCCTCCCTCTGCTCCCTTCCCTGAACTCTGTTGATCTTTCTATTTACTTTTAGTTTTGCTGTTGTTGCTGTTGTTTTCAGTGTCTTGTGGATGTACCTGATGCTGAGATTCACTGTGGTATGCTCAGTATGCACATAGGGAAGTGAGGTCAGGTTCACCCAACTGTTCTTCCCTAACCCCATCCTTCTCCCTCCCCCTCAGGCCCCTTCCTCTAGTCGACCAATTTTTCCTCTGTTTTGATGGACTTCCCCCACCTTCTCTCTTTCTCTCTCCCCTCCCTCCTTCTTTTGGACTAGCTTCTGCATAACCGAGAAAACATCGCTGAAGGCCTTTTGCTGGTGAGGACAGCAACGCAATGAAGTCATCTGTTTGGGTCCAGATGCCCGACAAAAGGGGCAGAATAAATTTACTGTCCTTTACATGAGTATGGAGAGAAATTTTCCATGAAGCTAGTCCATTTGCCTCTGAAAGAATCGTTCCTGGCGCGAGGCAATTCAGCCACTTCCTAATGGCATTCAGATATGGCTCATAGTGGAGACATAATAGACACTTGTTAAATGAATAAATGAGCCAATCTTAACTTTCAGATAACCAGGGATGATTAATTCTGCCTCGGGCTATGTGGAATGAATAAACACTTAAGAGATCACCAGGGACCTATGCAGGAGCTGAGAGTGTGCTCATGGACACGAGAGGAGGACATATATATATATTAAGTAAAACAGGAAGCTCGCCAGAGACCCAAGTCAAAACTGGAAATGCCAGCCCAGCTGGATAGCTTGAAGGTGACAGAGATAGGAATGGACTTTTCCCATTTACATTTTCTTTGTTCTTGATTATCAGTGGCAATAACAAATTTAAAACTTCCTGGAAAATGGGAAAATGCAAGTTATAAAGTGAAGGCCTTCCATGATGACTATTAAAATCTTTCATAAAATCCCAAAGTCAGGATCTTTTTTTAGAATTGATGATTTTTAAAAAATGACACAGAATTTAGAGGAAATAGCATTTATTTGGGAAACAAAGAATTGTAATTTGGATACAATGAATCAAGGCAGCCAAACCGTGTCCCTTAAGGCAAGTGCAGAAGAGGGTTTTTGTTTTTGTTTTTTGTTTGGGGGGTTGTTTGTTTTTGTTTTTGTTTTTTGTTTTTATAGGGGATTTCCACAGTTGTTGTTTTTGGAGACAATTCATTGACTGGGAAGAAATCCTAAATTGCAAACCCATTCCGATTGATCAGTTAATTAGGGTACTCACAGATGAAAGATGTGGTAGCTATTGCCTTCAATGGATCATCAAAGTTTTATTGCAATCTTCTGTGGTTTAACCTTGAGAAGGTGTAACAAAAATCTTCCTGTGTCTCCAGTGTAGAAAAATCTTAACCTTTATTACTTCATTTTCTTTCACAGAACCCCATGCATCCGAGAGAGAACTCTATCCTACTCTTTGAGCGGCAGACTCCAGGAAAACAAAGGGAAGTTATAGTGGAAGGAAATGGAATGAATTCGGTTGCTCTTAATGATAAAGATGTTGTCATTATAGACACAGTTCCAGATGTTGGCGACATTTTAACAGACTATGACCTCTTCAAAAGAGTGCCTTCGGGGGCTGGGGTTGTGGCTTAGTGGTAGTAGTGCACTTGCCTAGTATGTGTGAGGCACTGGGTTCAATCCTCAGCACCACATAAAAAATAAACAAATAGGGCTGGGATTGTGGCTCAGAGGTAGAGCACTCCCCTAGCACGGGCAGGACCCGGGTTCCATCCTCAGCACCATATAGAAACAAAGGCATTGTGTTGTGTCCATCTACCCCTAAAAAATAAATATTAAAAAAAATTAAAAATAAACAAATAAAATAAAGATGTTGAGAGAGAGAGAGAGCCCTCTTCCTTTTAAGGATACAGACAAGAGGAAAAAAAAAAAAATCTACCTGTGCTTTTACAATTCTCCCAAGGCCACAGTGGAGAGATGGCCTCCCTGTCCCATAGGTCATGACACCCTGGTGTGCCCAGCTGCCCTTTTGGGTCTTGCCACATGGAGAACGCCTTTCTGCCCCGTAGGGTTGTAGTGATCCTGATGTTCAACCTCAAATGCAGAAACAAGTTTGCCCTAGCCCAGCTCTTCATGAACTCCCTGATACAGGAGGCAGCTAAGGAAAACCATGTACCAAGGAAAAAACTTCTACATTCCCATGGAGAAGACAGATGGGTCAATTTGGAAATGAAGCATAAGGGCCAGTGGTGCCAAGAGCCCTGGGAAAGAGCACTGTGACACTTACAGGATTACAAAGCTACTTCTCTCCTTCCTGGGGTCAGGCCAGGGTCTGCAGCCAGGACCTCCTACCCTCCTTCCAGTCGGTCCAGCCTCAGGGCATGTTATGGTGTAGATGGCTCAAGCACAGTGGTTATATGTACTATCTGAGACCTCCCAGGGCAGAGGAAGAAAAATTAGACCAGTAAATTGAGTACAGTCGTGGGCTGCACTACAGTGTTTCAGTCAACCGTGAGCCATGGATACAGCAGCGGTACCCTAAGATTATCCTGGAGCAGAAAAGTTCCTATTGCCTAGGACCTTTACTGAGCCTTTTCTTTCAATACGATTGGATCCACGAGTACTGCTCTGTTACAGTTGTCTACAGTATTAAGTACATTAACCTGCCGTACAGGTTTGTAACCTAGGAGCAAGACGCTCCCATTTAGCCTCAGTGTGTAGAAGGCTAGACCATCTAGGTTTGCAGAGGTATACTCTGTGCTGTTTGCACAAGATGAACTTGCCTAACGATGCATTTCTCAGACTATATCCCCATCATTAAGCAATGCATGACTGCACTTCATCTGTACAAAGAAACTCCGGGCACTAAGAGTAGTTAACCCAAGAGTTTCTGGAGTCTGCCAGAGTAGAAGCCCAGCTCCCACAGGGGGCGAGATCCATGCAGGAGCAAGGAGAGCAGCCCAGTGGTTGAAAGGGAGGAAAGAGTCAGCAGCGTTGACGTAGGTATGAGTACCCTCCAGGGTCCCATGTTAGGCCAAATTTCCAAGGCTGGCTCTTATTCCAGACATTAAGAAATTAATGGGGTCAGCTGGGCGTGATGGTACATGCCTGTAATCCCAGTGGTTTGGGAGGCTGAAGCAGGAGGATTACAAATCCAAAGCCAGCCTCAGAACTTAGTGAGGCCCTAAGCAACTCAGAGAGACCCTGTCTCTAAATAAAATATTTTTAAAGGGCTGGGGATGTGGCTCAGTTGTTAAGCACCTCTGAGTTCAATCCCTTGTACCAAAAAAAAAAAAAAAAAAAAAGAGGCAGCAGGGCTAACAGAAAGAAAATACTTGGGTAAAATAATAAATGCAAGTTAGGAAGTTCAGAGATGATTCTTGAAAGATTATAGAGAAGATAATGCCTGAAAGGATTAAGCTTTAAAAGCATAATTATTATTTTAACAGCCAGTGCTTGGAATAACAAGATAAAATAGACATTTAAGAGGGAAGCCTTGATGTCAATGAGATTAAAAACTTAAAAACACAAAAGCAATCACTGAAAGTCAAAAACCACTAAGAAGGTAAGTCTTGCATGTGAAAATAGAAGGTATTGAGGATAAAGAACGAGAGTAAAAATTTGAAACTATAAAAGTAAAGAGGATATCTTTGTCTTTCCAGAAAAATAAAAGCAAAACCTTAAAAATTAGAGAGATGTAGATAGAGGAAAGGGAATACAAGAGGAATGGTTTGTATATAAGTCAAAGTAATGTAACAAGCTACTACTTTAACAAGGTAACAAGCTAATTGGTATATGTGGGAAAGCCAGAAGCATTCCCTCGTAATTTTCATTGTGATTTCCTTTTTAACCTAAAAGCTATTTTAGGAATTGGCTTTATAGTTTACAAATACATGGATTTGTCTCTTGTCATCTAATCATTTTTAATTGTGGATTTCTAATTTAATTGCAATATGGTCACAAGATACCAAGTTGTTATTAATAGAGCCAATTTTTATAGATGTTCAAAGAGTGCTTGAAAAGAATGCATAATCTCTCTACTAGGTACAGGGTTTTCTATCTAATTAGACCAACCTTTTAATTGTGCTGTTGAAATCCTTTATAGACTTATGTTTTTTTCCAGCTTAATCTTTCAATTTCCTTATAAATTTTCCTGGTGATTCTATTAGTTTTGCTTCATAAATATTAAGACTACATTAAGAACACACAAATCGAAGATTGTTACTTCTTATAGAATTGTTTTTTCCTTATTATGAAAGCTCCTCTTTATCCTCAAGAACCATCTTTGCCCTAAAAGTTGTCTATTATTCAGTTTCCTCTAACAGTTTTGTTCTTATTAATGTTTGTCTGATATAGCTTTTCCTGTTTAATTTTGGACTACTCAACATCATTTCTTCTTAAGTATGTCTCTTATAAATAACACAAAGCTGAATTTTATTTTAAAAATCAAATCTGGATGCCTGTCTTTTTAAAGAACCTCAGCTGTTTAAACTATTGCAATTACCGATCTATTTGGACTTATTTCCGACATCTTATTCTAGGGTTTGGGCTTATCATGTTTTTCTTATTGCTTCTTTTTTTTCTCCTTTCTTAGTTTCCCAAATTTTAATAACGTTTTCTCCATTCCTTAATCTTTTGCATTGGAAGGATGTATTGTGCTCTGATTTAACTTTCATTTTTCAATTTTGAAGAATCATAACTAATGATAAATATTTATAAGGAAGTTACACTTATCAGTGTCTTTACTCTCCCTTCAAACAAGACTGATGAAACATGCTTTGCTACTCACTGAACATTCTCTTCCTTGTGAATAAATGAAACTTTGAGTTTCATTTATTTTTTAAACATACACACAAAAATTACATTTTTTCCTGATGGACTACTTTTTTAAAAGATATATGATCAAGTAGTTGTGTGTACCATTGCTCTTGGATCCCAAACTTTCCCTTTCAGATCA